>NC_089847.1:109433734-109733734 GCF_035609145.1 Eleutherodactylus coqui
CCATCTATCAATCTCATATCTATCGATCCATCTCATTATCACCAGCAGTCATAATGCACTGCTTTTTCCTACAAGATAGGACAATTTTGTGTAAACTATCACATCTGGACCTCATTAGGCTAAATAGCCTTTCAATTCATGGTGGGCATGTGTCGCATGTACATTTGAACATGCCCTGCATGCGCAAAAAACAGTTCTATATGTCTATACGAACGCAAATCAACAGCTGTGCAAATGCGTCACGCTGAGGTGAGTGTATTTGCACGTCTGAGGCCGCCCTAAGTGATAGTCACAACTTGGGGTGCTTTTAGTCTGGACAATTCTTGTTTGCAGGAGCGAAAGAATGACATCACCGCTTACTCATTCGCTGTTTAGACAGGCATATACGTCAACGAGAATCATTCAGAATCGTCCAATCTTTTGCATTCGCTATGTGAAACACCAAACAATCAGTGTTTAAACTGAAGGAGAAGTGAACGAGCCAACGATGATCTATATACCTGCATAACATGAACAACGACCGAAAAGTGAACTATACTCGTTCGTCATTGGCTCGGGTTTAGACCTAACATTTTTCTTCATTTTCGCTCGTTTTCACGATTTTTTTAATTGCTAATCATTCCATCTAAAAGCACGCCTTACCTCCTCCGGGCACAGAGCATGCCCAGAACACTGTAAAGCATACCTCCGAACGCAGTTGACTTCAGCTCCGACAAGATGGCCGCCTGCATGGTCATACACGGAAAGGGAATTAAAAAAACTACATTAGAAAATAAAACATTAGACATAAAGATTACGTGTCGGTCTCTGGTTGTAATTAGTAAAAAATATAGGTGACGCCTGCCTGTAATAGTTCAGATCATTGATGGTCACATTCTCAGTCATGCCGATCCTTGAACCTACATGAAGGCAAAGTACATCCAATATTTTTTGATATAAGACAGGGCGGATAAATGTTTCTACGCTGCAAAAAAAAAAGCTTTCAGAAATCTAAAATAAATGAGTCTCAGTCGATTTTGACCCGGTAATCAAAGGGTCATTTCCTTGATGATGAAGAACAGACTGCAGTATAAATGGCACATTTTGGAATATGATCACTACTGCTCTCAGCGGTTGGATATCATTCAGAACTCTCACGCTGTGTATGACAGCAAGTATTTTGGCCTTCAACAGTGCGATGCGTGAATGAGAAAAGAAAATAAATTTAGCTTTATATGAACTGTGTCATGTAAGAAAAGAAGGCAATAGAATACAGTATGGGCTACAGGCAAGACAGGGAGGATATTACCGGGGAAGCAATTGCGTAAAATTCAGGATGACTTCTGTAAGACTAGCATGATGGCACAATTGGGGTGATAATGGATATTTTCAACATTCAATGTAGGCACATGTGACATTTGAAGTCACGACCTTCTTAGAAGTCACCAGTGTTGATCTCTTTCCACTTATATCCATTTTCATGTATAGCAGAGGTCTACCAGCAGCCAAAGGGGTCACATACAGTTTTAGGGTGGTCGCCATGCAGTCCTTCGTTTTTCTCTTCCTTCCATAAACTTGACAGTTTGTATAATGCAAAGCTCTATATGGTTGCTCTGAAAAACACAGCATTAAACAGACTTGCTGCGTGTAATGTAGACCAGTGTTAAGACAGGCATACATACAAAGTACAAGCACAAAATACTATGTAGGAAAACTAAAAAATGTGGAACTGACCCTAACCTACTGATACGAGGAAACTGTACCTAACCGTGGAGCACTCGCCCTGATGAGGGCAACCCCACATCAGAAAACTGGGGCAACACTGGCTCTCCATAGATGACAACAGGGAATATGGCAACAGTTATATGTTATGCAAATATAAGAATGACAAACATCCAGGAGATAAAATGTAACAATGTAAGGAAGCCATAAGGAGTTAAACTGCTTTCGATGTGCCTGCCTGTGTATGAGTACACTTCTATATGTTGAAGGACTTCAAACACAGAAGTTACATGATTATTTAGGGTGATTTTGTGCCTGTTGAGTGAAAAGAACCTTTGGTCCCACCCCCCAGAATGGTATTGGAACTCACTAGGACTGCCTATGTGCTGGGACTGTGAAAAAGGACTAAGCCCCACCCCTGAGCAATGTCAAAGCAGCCATCTTGGCCATATAAGTGATTACAACTGCATCACAAGGGCACACAGGGAGCAGCAGCATATGAGAGCCTGCAGAGTATGTTGAGGCAGCAGCAGGCCAGAAACAGCAGCAGTATATAGAGGGGAGCAGTCTCAGCAGCATCAGTGATTGAGGCCTACCAATGACATGGCAGCCTTCGTTTCCAAGAGGGCGGCATGAGCACTGTCCCTATACTGGGGAGCAGCGCAGAAAATGGCCCTGATGACCGAGGACTGAAGCAGATGATGAAAGGACCTGATGACCAGTAACCGAGGCACTTCAGGTAAGCTGCATTATGCGCAGATAAAAGAGTATGTGAAACATGAGTGTACTGGGGATGATGTGTTGCACCTGTAATGCATTGAGTCCGCAGTGACAGAGAACTCCAAAATTGGTGTTGTATTCTGGCACCTATAGCGCATAAGGCCAAACTTTTGTCATGCCACGAACCTTCATGAATATAGTACAGAGTACGACAATGAGTATGGAATACTACTATGAAGATGTTTGGTTACAAGAGAGTTCAAAGTGCCTTGTCTCACTGAGGATTCCCCGGATCTAGATATACGTAGTGTAGATTTATGGGGCCTGACATTTCATATGCCTTATGTGTTCTGGAATTAGATGCATCTAATTTGTTAAGAGGAGCATGCCCTACCTCATCAGCCCAACTCTTCCAGGAAGGTGAATCTGGGAGTCACTGTAAGAGATAGAACTGTTGTGCAACAAACGGTCACACAAGTCTTTCAAGGAACTTGACACCAAGAATTCCGTACTGGCCAGAAGGAGGACATCATCAAGTTCCTGCTTGCTAAACCTTTTAACTCAACAGAATGATGGATAGCTCTGGATACTTCTGGGTTGGCATAGGTAACTTCGGTTGAGCAACACCACAATGCCAAACATGACAGCGCACTTATCGTGGATGCTCCTTGTTTTTACTAGCCGGACCTACATTGTAGTAAACAGGCGTATGCAGTACTGCATCCTGGGGTCTCCCTGCACAATCATGAAGGAACTTTACCTCTTAAACATTTTAATGTTGCATAAACAGAACAAAGAAATAATTCTATTCACAATTCGGCTTCTTCTTATAGGATGGGTAGGTCATCAAGAGTTGATCAGCAAAGGTCTACCGCGAAGGACCCCTGCAATCAGTGGCCCAAGTTGGTAATGTAGGCACAGCTTCCATTAAATTGAATGCAATACAATTAAACCCTGCAATGTGTACAGAGCTGTCAGCTTCCAGCTCCATACACACAGACAGCAAACTGGATAACAGCTGATTACTGGGGATCCCGAGCGGTTGGACCTTCACCGATCAACTATTGATCATCGATAGTACAGACTCGCAAAACCCCTTAGACAAAATTTTTCACATACCTTAGAGGGCTTGTCCAGTTAAAAACGAATTTTTAAAATTGGTTCCCAATGAGTGAAGACAATAACACAAAGGCCACTTACCTGTTCTCGGCTCCAGTGATCCATCGGTGCAGATCTGTTGGAGTCTTTTGACAGTGAAAGTCAGGTGACTATAGTTTGTCAATAAGAGGCTGCAACCATTCTCCGAGCATCAGCACTCATATCCTGTGTGCCATGATGCCAGGAGTTCTGAAGGGTGAAGCTGCAGCATCTGATTGGCAGATGGTGGCCACCTGACTCCCGCTGTCAACAAAGACTGGCGGAATTGTAAGATCGATCGCAGTGCTGGATCACTGGGGGCCAAGAACAGTTAAATATCCTTTGTTTTATTGTTTTTAGTCATTTGTATCCAATTTTAAAAATTAGATTTTAATTGGACAACCCCTTTAAGTGATGTAGGCACCTCCGGCAGCACTGCAGAGCATCTACACATCTACCAAGAGTCAATGACACCAGTGATTAAACATTTATAACCCATGAACCCATTGTTGTATTGCCAAACATTGGCATTCTCAAGTCTTCCTTTGATAAATTGCAAAATGTGAACTAAATTCTACTCAATCGGTATCACAGCCTGAAGATAAGTTTCTATAATTCTTCCGCCCGTTGAAATTTTATGCTTATGATCTTTTTGCCAGCCAAAGGCTATTGATTTGATGACAGATCAATAGTCACATATTGTGGAGCTTTGTATTATATTCTGATCTGCTCTTTATGTCTGCTCTCTACAGTTATTTTCATTCCGTAGGCATTCTTCACGCTGTGTGGATACAGCAGAATCTGGCAAAAGTTCAAGAATTGCATAAGGAACTATATTTCATTACATCTTAAGAAATGCTTTTTTTTGTGTGTTCCTCACTCCTTAGGGCAAATTCACACGAGCATCTCAAATCTTGCTCGTGTTGCGTCCATAAAAGCAGACATTTTTCATCTAAGTGCAGTTCCATAGGCCATCTGTACGTAGTCTGTTCTTACTTGCATATGTCATCCGTTTTTCATGTCCGCTAAAAATGTGAAACGGGGTCCAGTTCATTTTTTTCTGCATCTCTTAGTAATGAATCGGTGAGATACAGACAGGAAATAGTGAGCATCCATTTGTCTGATTTTTTTGCATCCCCACTGACTCGGATGGGTGAGTCTTGTCCGCAAATCAGATGAAAATAGTACATTTTGGAGGGGGCGGGGTTTCACGTAAATTGTGCGTTTTTGTGAAAAAAAAATGACGTATGAATCAGCACATTTATGGGTCACACTGTCCAAAAATGCAGTTGTGTCAATTATCACTTGGTTTCACTTATGTAAAAATAAAATACAACCCCGATTCCAAAAAAGTTGAGACGCTATGTAAAATGTGAATAAAAGTAAAGAAAAAGAAGAACGCGATGATTTGGAAATCTCATTTAACCATATTTTGTTCACATAGAACACACATCGGAAAATATAAGGGAGACATTTTTTCATTTAATTTTTTTTTAATTGACTCATTTAGAAATTGATGGCAGCAACACATCTCACAAAAGTTGGGACCGTTAACAAAAGGCTGGAAAAGTAAGTGGTGGATCAATTTTCTACTAAGTCACGTGGCTGTGTATAAAAAGAGCATGCTAGAGAGGCAGAGTCTCTCAGAAGCAAAAATAGTCTGAGGTTCACCAATCTGTGAAAAACTTTGAATATCTCACCATCTAGAGTACATACTACCAGCAAAAGATTTAGAGAATCTGGAGAAATCCATGTGCACAAGGGACAAGGCTGATAGGCAATATTGGATGCTCAAGACCTACAGGCCCTCAGGTGTTACTTCCCAGATGTTTATAGACTGTTGTAAAAAGAAGAAGGGATGCTACACAATGGTAGACATGGCCCCGATCCAACTTTTGTTAGATGTGTTGCTGCCATCAATTTCTAAATTAGTTTATTTTTTGAATGGAATGGAAAAATGTCTCACTTTCACCTTCTGATATGCTCTATGTTCTATTGTGAATAAAATATTGTTATATGAGAGTCACGTTGAGCTAATGAGACCTATCATACTATTTACTTCCAGTAGCATACTGCTTCAGGTATGGTTGATTTGACTGGCCGATGTGTGGATTTCTCCAGCCAGCCAATCACAATGCACCTGTGCACATAAATACCATCCCTTCTTGCTAGAGGGTGCTGGTCATTATCCATTTCTCATAATTCCTTCTCAGAACATTTGTGTTTGGAGTCGTGCATGCTGTTTTGGAACTTGTATGTACTTTGTGTTAGGGCTTGTTTGAGTCATTCTCCAAAACTCCCTGAAGATGGTCTGGACACCTGATTCACCTGTCCACATGTTCTTCGGCCCCCAATCCCTTACCCTTGTCAGGTGTGGTTCCAGACAATGGATATCCTTTACTTTGTCAAATGGGTGATGTCTGACACTGTAGTGCCTACTCCCTCAGATGGGTGATGTCTGACGCTCTGCTCCTTATGTATGTGGGTGTGGACGTTTAAACTATGTCCTGATTCTGTGCATGTATGCATGCATGAAGTTCTGGGTGGGAATCCCCTGTGTCTATAGGTGTGCCGACACCTGGTGCGATCAATGTCTTGTTTAGTGTCTGTAGGTATACAAACACCTGGTGTGATCAATGTCTTTAGTGTCTGTAGGTATACAGACACCTGGTGCGATCAATGTCTTGTTTAGTGTCTGTCTGCAGGTGTACAAACACCTGGGGTGACCAATTTCTTGTTCAGTGTCTGTCTGTAGATGTGCAGACACATGGTGTGTATTATGTTGTATGTTAGATTTCTCCTGCATGTGTAGGTGTGCAGACGCTTGTTATGTCCCTGTCTGGTGTTCCTGCTTATTCCTATCTAGGGAGAGTTAGATTCCCTAGGTTCCAGTGTGGGTCCGTTCTTATTGGGACAATCACCCCCCTTGTAGGCAGGGTTCCCTTTTCTGTGGTTTAGCTATGTTGTGTAGGCACTCACAAGATAATGAGGACCTTTGATGTGAGCTTGTGAGCTTATGTATTTTGGCCAAAATATGAACCAATACCTCATACTTATTGATATTTGCATCTGCCTTGTTGTGTTAGTACATTTGGTAAGTATTTGACCGCTTGGTGTGCTGTAGAGTCCCTGTTTTCCCTTTGTTGCATGCACGTTCAGTTTATGTGTCAGGTTGTGCTGCTGGACTCTGTGTTGTATTTCAGGGTTCCAGTAGTACACCTGCACAGGTAGGGTTTAATTGAGCTGGCTGGGTGTGGTTATTCTGTTCAGCTTATCCCCTGGGTTTAGGGACAGATATATACTCCAGCCCCTCTGCAAGAGGAAGCTGTATTTCCTCAGCTTTGTCTGTCTGTGTTTGTGTCATGTCAGCTTGCAGTTTGCTGTGTGTGTAGTGTCTGGTCAGCTTGCTGCTTGCTGGGTGTTTTGGGTCCTGTGCTGCCTGATTTTGTCTTGCTAGAGTAGGGACCGCAAGACACGAGGACTCTTGATCTTTGGGCTCGCGGCTTAATGTCATTGGCCAATGTACGAACTAATTCCTCATTTTTATATTCCGCTTTACAGCCTGCTTTAGTGTGCGAGGTGGAGTGATAAGTGTGTTTATAATCTGTAAGTTACAAGATTGTGCATTGGGTTTGTCTGTACTTGTCCTAGTTCCATGTATCACCTATTCTGAGAGAAACAGGACTGAGGTTCCGTAGTTGGGCTGCCTTTATCGAGGTGATCACTCTGCTTGTAGGTAGGGCCTAGTCATCTTCCCTTCAGCACAGGATGAGTTTCCCTATCCTGGGTCCTAACGCGTATCCCTGGGTCACGTTCGTGTGGGCCCGGTGATTAGTTGCCCACACAAACCTAATATTATGTTTGCTGTGAATGGTGTCCAGTAATGTGTCTATATTCTATCCTTACCTTCCCGTTTCCCTGAACATAAGAATGAGATTTCCAAATCATTGCATTCTTTTTTTCTTTACATATAACACAGCGTCCCAACTTTTTTGGAATTGGGGTTGTATAAAATGTAAAAAAAAAAAAAAAAGATAAAATAATAAAAATAAAATATGAATAAAAAAATAGCAATATTTAGTAGCAGAGGCTGTAAAAACGCTGTTTGTTATGAGTGGGCGTCAACATCAACACTCAGAAATAATTGACATTATTTTCCCTGTCAGTGAAAAGTACATTAAGATAATGCATGTAACACAATCAGCCACACTGCAGTATGGGCGAATGGAATATGCTGAAATGATATTTTTCTACATTTATACTCTGCTTTTATTGTGCTGCTCAAAGAAAGAAAGCAAATCGTAAAAATAACCTTGGATGTATGAAGAAGTGCAGGGCCGACCTTGGCCCGCCGCGAATCCTCTGCAAGTTGTAGCTACGCGAACAACAACAACAACATTATACACGTGTGCAAATGTTTGGAAATGGTAGAAAAAATGTACGGAGCGCTATGTGAGGCTAAAGTCTATTCTCTGTGCATTGCGCACATAAATATATTTGTGTGAAGGAGCCATAAGTGCAACCTTTTTTAAGGAGAAGCACGAGAGGATATACGTAGCTCAACTCCTCTGTTTTTACTTACAGAAAGGCCTTTCAGGGATATGGCGCTCCTTCCTCAGTACTTTGCAGGGAACACACTTATCTAGCGCAATAATGGGGGAGGTTGGACGGCAAGTCACTCGCCGTGCACAGCTACTCCAGTAATCCCGGCCAGCATGAGACTCTCTGTCCAACCCGGGATACAAGTGGGTTCTTAGCAAAGTAGGTGAGGAAGAGGTGTCACAGCCTCGAAACGAGTTAATGTAAATAAAAATGGAGAAGTTGACCTTTCATCTTGGCTCATAAGTCAATGAAGTTGTTATTGACAACTGGTTATACACTATTAATGACAACCATTTTCTGAATATTACACATTGTTGGATTGTGAAGGTTATATTTCTGGACAATAATACTTTGAGCTAAATACAACAAATCAGCGATCAACCTTTGTCTTGACCTGTGACTTGGGCTGTGCTAACAACCGCACCAAAAAACGACCTAGAACATCTAAGTAGTGAGATCAATTTTTTCATATAATATGTCAGGTTCTTCATATCATGGAAAAAGGCCAAAAAATGTACAAAAAGATAGTTTTAGAGAGGACTTGCGGTTAGACTATCTTTTCGAAACACTAACCATACCTATTCAACCACTGTCACCCTTATATACACAATACAAAAGTTGTTATGCTACTCGGCTATTCACCATCTAATCTCTCCTTCCCCAACATTTAGGCTGTGCCCATAAACATCAAACACAATCTAAAGTGCAGGACCACTTTTTTTCACCTCTATGGTTTGTATATCTGAATGGAACGGCCCATGCAAAACTTCTACCTTATGTTATGCATCGTACGGGGCTATGCACAGCCCTCTCAGGTCCTAATCTAGGCTTAACACACTGCATCATTCTTGTCCCGACTATTCGTTTGAAGTCAGAGGCGTAACTTGAAGCTCCTGGGCCCCAATGCAAAACCTGGAACGGGGCCCCCAACTATAATGCTTTATTCATAGTACTGGGCTTCCTATATGGAGAAGAGAGGTCTTATGGGCCCCCCAAGGCTCCTGGGCCCGGGTGCAACCGCATCCCCTGCATCCTCTATAGTTACGCCCCTGTTTGAAGGTGTTTTTCCACAAAACAAGTGTATGATGCTGGAGGCCAACTACTGGAACCTCCAGTGATTACAAAAATGGCGGTCCCCAAATCCCCTTTGTAAGTGAAGTGGCATAGGCATGCTTGACCACCGCTCCATTCACTTCTATGGAGATATTCAAACACAATGCCATTCACAAAAGGGTCTCGGAGACAACAGTTTTCAGGATTGTTGGGGATTCCAGCGGTTGGACGCCTAGCGATTATATATTTATTACCTATTCTATGGATAGCTTATATATGGATTTAGTGTGAAAAACCCTTTTATTACTTCACTATCCCATTATCATGATACACAGTATCAACATGCCACTGCCATGCCTGCTTAGGCCTCATGTCCATGGGGAAAATCAGGCCCGGTACGGATTCTCCTGCCCCGCGGACATGAGCGCTTAAAATAAGAATTAACTTAGCTCGGCATGCAGCGGGCCGAAGAAAGAAGATCCGGCCGTGAAGAAGAGAAGATCTGCCCGGTCCGCTACTGGTAAGTTATTCTTATTTTAGGTCTCTGGTGGATCCAGACGGCTTCCATAGGCTTCAATAGAAGCCTGCGGGAGCCGTCCGCGCGGGAGACCCGCACGAAAATGGAGCATGTCCATTTTTTTCATGCTCCATTTTTTAAAATTCCCTTTTATTGACCTTCTGCGGGTATTTATCTACCCGCGGGTGGTCAATGCATCCCTATGGGATGCGGATCCGCATGCGGGTGATCAGTCGCGGATTTGAAATCCTATTTTGCCCGTGGACATGTGGCCTTATACTGTTATTGTTGGACAAGTCTGCAGTCATTGTTCCCTGAACTGTGAGCTTTGAAGAGGGAAGTGTTAAAACAAAACACCATACTAATGAGGGTCAATGAGCCCCCTAGCTGTTTGCAGGGTTTGAAACCTTTTATATGGCTGCTATGGCCAATGGCGTCTCTCAACTTCACCCACCATAGATCATAGCTGACACCATGGTCCCTGTGTCTTCTCTGCTCACATGTTGGCAGTTTCTTCTGCCCAAAGAACGCATGCACAAGAATGAGCCACCAAAGGGCCAATCCACGATCCAAGATTTTCAGTCGCTGGCTAATCTGCTTAGGTTCTGGTCTGTTTAAGACATCCTCCCCCACTGAAGGGTGCCTGAGCAATTAGTCTTCTATTGTGCAAAGATGCAATATTGTTCCTGTTTGAATTCCTGGTTTTGACTTCTTTCTTCTTTCCAGACTTTTCAACTTGCTCATTGACTTCACTTCATCTGTCAGCTGCCTGCCCTGACTCTTGGCCTTACAACATAAGTTATTCACCTATTCTGACCTTGGCTTTGTTCCTCAACTATGACTTCCCTATACCATCTGGTACCGCGGTATTAAAGAGTTCCGTCAGACATTATCTTAGCTCTGTTCATCTACTGCGTTCCTCTTTACGTCCTCCGATTTCATGATCAAGTTGCATCATCTGCCTCTAAACTTAGACTACTTCTGGGGTAACAGTCTGAGACTTTGTCCACGTCTGCACTTGAATTTCCATTGTTTATCTCCATCATGGGCGTTGAAGAACAAAAATAACAAAAACACTGGAATCGGCACATGATGCCCACGAATGGCACCCAACAGGGCCTGTTGTGTTTCTGTCATGCCACCTAGCATTCCACCAGATAAGATAGCACTATCGGGGACCTGATAGAATTCTATGAGTTGGACACAAGGGTATGCGCGATAGGCTGGGCAATTCTACAGGAGAAAGAACACATCAGGAACTCATTAAGCTAAATGGCGGCTGCTGCATAGCGGTGTAAAAATTTGCTGCAGCGCGGAAATCCATTGATCTGCAGACATCCTCAGAATCACTACTAATGCTTAAATCGGGCCAGCTGTCTTCTTTTCCCAGCATTGGATGCCAAGTAACTTGCTCCCCCTCCCTTTTTTCCCACTTCCATAGAAGTCTATGGGAGCTTCCTGCGTATCTCGGCAAAAGATAGGGCAAGACCTATCTTTTGACGCGGCGTGTAAAATCGGCAACTGAAAACAGTCGCCAATGTGCTACTTTTCCCGATGTGATTTTTTTTACCTGCCCCAAAATTGCTCAGCGGAATGAACACATTGGAATCCAATGCTTCAGATAGTCGCGATTTTGGGGCGATTTTTTTTTTGGACGCTGCTAAATAGCTGCGTATATACAGTCATGTGAATAAGGTCTTACAATGAACAATACCTTAAGCAGAGACACTTAGGTCCCGAAATCTGTAACAGGGCTCCCTATCTACCATGTGCCATTTATAATAATGGTGTCTTGGTATGTGACAGGGGGGCCTTTGGGCCCCCTAAAACTCCTGGGCCCGGCTACTTCTGCCCCCTATAGTTACGCCCCTGGCTGAAGATCCTCCTCCAGAGGGACCGAAAGTTTATATACTGCATGCCCACGCAGTTGTCCAGAAGCGGAAGCTTGACCCCCCTCCTTGCTCGGCGCTCACACAACACAAAGTTTGGCCAATCTTTCATTGACTTGCCGGGCTAATTTCTGGCTGTATGTGTGCATATACAAGGGAAGGCACGATCTGACATATTACCTTGTGTTAGTGATATGTGCACGAGCAGCATCATTTATTACTGTAGCATAGATTAGAGCCGTGGGAGAGAACAGCCCGGGGTGAGCAATCTCTCCGCAGCAGTTTACCAGTTTAATTAGATAGAACATAAAACACATTTACAAATAACCAGGAGTTGCACTTCTTTCTGCAGTCAACAACCCAGCCTGAAAAGGTTTTCTTCTCCCATGAAACATTTGGCTTTTATATAATCAAATCCCACATGAAAAATAATTGAACGTCACATTTATTTACATATTAGGTACATTGCTCTAGATTTCACTGTAGATTTAGTATCTTCAGCACCACCGAACAGCCGTGGCAAAGAGCTGGAGATGACTGACACCGGTACTACAAGAGTAATCCCTTTAACCCTTTAAGGACACTGCCTATTTTGGCCATAAGGAAGCAACAATTTTTGGGGGATTTTCATCTCCACTTTTCAAAAGCCATATGTTTTTTTTGTTTTTTTTTTCGACATGGCTTGTTGTTTGTGTGACAAACTGTAGTTTTTATTGGTACTATTTTTGGGTACATATAATGTATTGTAAATCGTTATAATGTTTTTTGGAGGGCTGGTAGAGAAAACACCTTGATTCTGGCATTGTTTTCTTTTTTACAGCATTAGGGCTTATTCAGACGTCCGTATATCGGCTGGGTTTTCACGCCCGGCTTATATACAGTGTCCCTTTCTGCAGGGGGAGGAGGTGAGCTGGGTGTAGTGCACTGAGCTCCCACCCCATCTCCACCCCTTGCCACTGTTTGCAATGGGAGGGTAAGATGGGGCGGAGCTAACTTCCACCCCACCCCGCCCCCTCCCATTGCAAATAGCGGAGGGGGAACGGAGAGGGGGCGGGAGCTCAGTGCACTGCGCCCGGGCCGCCTCCTCTTCCTGCAGAAAGGGACACCGTATATAAGCTGGGCATGAAAACCTGGACACTGTATATCAGCCGGGCGTGAAAACCCGGCCGACATACGGTCATCTGAATAAGCCCTTAATCATGCAACATAAATGACATGATACATTTTTTCTGCGGGCCGGTAGGATTATGACGATGCCAAAATTATTACTTTTTTTTTTAGGTTTTTCCACTTTCAAACTATACAAGCCCTTTTGGAATTTTTTTTACATTATTGCATTCAAAGTCCTATAACCTTTTTTGTTTTGCATGGACGAAGCCATAAAAGCTTGATTTTTGCATGATGATCTGTAGCCTTTATTGGTACCTTCTCGAGCTACATACGGCTTCTCATCGCTTTTATTGCATTTTTTGGAGGGAGACAAAATAAATAAAATAAGCATTTTGCCTCCGTTTTTAGGGTTTGATTTTTTTTATATACTTTTTGTCATGCAGGAAATAGTACAGTTCATTATGGATATGATGATACAAATATGTGTGTTTTTTTGGTTAATATTTTTATACAAACAGGGGAAAGTGCAAGTTTTGCTTTTTTGTTTTTTCCTTTTTTTTTTGCCCTGTAGGGAACTTGAGCCATAAAAGTTCTGATCGCTAGGATAACGCATGGCCATACTTCTGTATAGCAAAGCATTATCGCTCACAATAGTGATTGCATGCCATGGCAGGCCCAGACACCAGTGTGTGGAGTCCAGTTGCTATGGTAAATCATTGTCCTTCAGGGATTACATCGCGGAGGGCCGATGATGTCACAGAGGGAGCGCTCTCTCTGTGAACCCTTCATATGCCGCAATGTACATTGAGTATGGCATGTAAGGGGTGAAGAGCAGGGATCGATATTCTTATCAATCCCCAATGTTGCAACGGAAGGTGGCTATCAGCCCCTGCCGCCTCCCGCTGGAGGATGACGCAAGCTCATTTCTGAGCCATCGGCATCCACAGAACATAAGTTTATGTCCTATTGCGTTAAGTGCTACCCAGCTGGGACATAAACTTATGTTCTGTGGCGTTAAGGGGTTAAAGAGCTTAAAGTGATCTTTCGGTTTCGGGACAAGATTCTGTCCTGGGACATAAGGGTTCGGAGTGTTGTTCTTCTCTGCTGCCTTTCCTGTCTACCAGTTTTGGGCCATGTTTTTGGCCTTCCAGGATGACTGCAACAATTGAGCAGCTATGGCCTATGAGAGAGCAGGTATAGTGCATTAGTAGTCTAACACTACCAACGCATTGTAGTCTGAAGATAGCGTCAGCTATCTTGGATGGCCAAAAGCAGGACTGAGAACCAGCGGATCAGAGGGATGGCAGAGAAGAACTACTGCATGTAATATAACCTTTACTCTCTGCCTTTGTGGGCCGGAATGTTGTCCTAAAACTTGAGGGTTGCTTTAAAAGCGTTCTACCAAGACTATAGGATAGGTCATAAAAGTCTAATCAGTGGAGGTCTCACCGCTGAGATCCCCATCGATGCCAAGAATGGAGGTTATTTGGAGCCCTCTTCTTGTCACTGTGGGCTTGCCGCACCCACTTCCTGTGATGTGGAGATTGAATAGAGTGGTATTCGCCACACAATTCAATTCAACGAGGCTGACAGAAATAGTCAAGTAGAAGCACTCGCCTATCTCCGGCAGCTCCATTGAAGATTAATGAAGCAGTACCGCGCATGCGCAACCCTGTTCCATTACACTTCCTCTTCACTTTGAGGGATGCACTGAGCCCACATCTCAGCAGTGAGACCCACACCAATCAGACTTTTATGACCTTTCCTGTTGATAGGTGCTAAAAGTCAATCTTAGTACAAACCTTTTAAGAGTGTGTAATAAATTCAGGTTTATTTTCCAATGTAAGTGCTCTGTTGGTGGTCCCTCTAAATCGAGCACTAATACGTTCGCTCACCATGAGAGGGTTGGTTTGGTTTAGAAAACCCAATTTTAATATACAGTGAAAGAAAATTCTGAGTTAATAGAAGGAATCCCCTATACAGGACACTAATTTATTAGCCAGAGAACTACAAAGAGCACCTCTGACTGTGAAGGACCAAGCACACTCATGCAATTATATTGCTTATTAATTTTAATAAGCAATATGCAATGCCTCATTTCTCCTGTGGAGGTGCTGCAGGGAAACTGAAGACTTGCTTTTTAGATCCCACAGAATTTCTAATTTTACCAGCGCTGTTTCCTCTAAACTGTGCACTCTAGAAATTATAGAGTTAAAAATTGAAAACCCTAAAGACAGTCCTATTACACAAGTGCTAGCGGCTGTGACTAACCCAAGTGATTTACCGACAATTACCAGGCTGAAGTTGGAAGTCTAGGTGCAGCCCGGTAATTAGTGTGAAATCTCGATCGTTAGTGACTCTCATATAATAAGACCCTTAGAGCTGTTATTGTCCTCATTAGTATGCTGTGTTAACCCTTTGACTTTCCAGAGCACACAGCTTAGAAGGAAGAATATTTAGCAGTAAAAGACACTAGGCACAAAGCAGATATTAAGAAGACGATGAGCCAAAAATTTAAGAAAGAGATAATTTTCTGTGGATACCAAAGTTAAAAGGGCCTAGTACTGAAAAATCCTCATTGGACAAATCGAACCCCACCTATCACACATAACATATCCTCTGAATATGCCTGTTTAATAAAGAAAAAACCCTTTAATTACAATGGGTTGTGTAATGTGGATGACTTATTTAACAGTATTCTGGCCCATGATGGAATTATATAATTAAAATTAAAGGAGCTATGTCATAAAAAACATGTAAATGATGTTTTTATGTTAAATATTTTTGTAAGAATTTTTTGTGATTTTCTATTTTCAATGTCACCATCCATAAAAAAAAATCCTACAGTTCTCACACAGACCACTGAGCCTAACAATAGTCTGATACTTCTTGTTCTGTAAAGAAAACTTTTCAGCAGTCATCTCATTATCATCTCAGGCAGGATTACAATGAATGGTGACACCTTTCCACCAGGAGGAGAGGTCAGGGGCTACAGCAACTGACAACAGCTGCAGACACTGAATGGGAGCTAGAGAGAGAGTGAGTAAAACACTTGATGCTATGGAGCTGCAGGTTCAGGGTGGGGAAGACACAAAGAGGGGTCACTATTATTGGGGCCACTACTTAGGGGACTATTTCTACTGGAGCCACTACTGAGGGCATTGTTACTATTGGGGCCTCTACTTAGAGTACTGCTACTATTAATAATGGGGCCACTACTGGGGGTGCTATTATTACTGGGGCCACTACTGGGGGTGCTATTATTACTGGGGCCACTACTGAGGGCACTATTAGTATTAGGGCTTGTTCACATGAGCATATATCGGCCACCATTTTCACTGACCAGTTACTTACCTAATTACACACATTCTTCCCCCCGACCAAGCATTTTATATACCAACCAGTGACTCCCCGGTCTAGTCTAGAACTTACCTCCTCGTAGAAGCTGATCAGGTTGGTTTGACATAAGCAATCCCTCAAGCTTATATGGAGTTATACAGCTATTGTCCTTGAGGTCCTCCAGAATTGCATCTCTTAGAAACCCTTCAAACATTTTACCCACAACAGAAGTTAGACTTACCGGCCTGTAGTTTCCAGTTCACTTTTTGACCTCTTCTTAAATATCGGCAACACATTTGCAATGTGCCAATCCAATGAAGCAGACCTATGTCTGGGCCTCCAAATGTGCAACATGCTCATATCTCATAAAGCAATATGCACCCTCGGCTGTGTAAGGGGTCTTAAATTATATTTTAGATACCATACAACATCTTCAAATGATGTATAAAAAAGTATACCCATATTTAGTTTTTTCATTTGATAATGGCCTGAATAACACCTTAAAAAAAATATTGATGCTATTTACAAAAAAAAAAGCACTTAGCCTGTCCACAGGTTGTGTGCAGTATTATAGTCCCATTCACTTTAGAGTTCCTGATCTGTAATACCAGACACAACATGTGGGTGGCACTGTTTCCAGAAGAAAGCAACCATGTTTCTCTAATCCTTTACAATCCATTTTAAGGGGGTTATGGCATCTTGAAAATTTATTTCCATACTAGGGATTGCCTTCTATAAGGCAGAAGAAAGGTGTTCTCGCTGTGACCTACCTAGCCTGTCCTTATGTTATATGGAAAGTCAATCATTTGAGGTCACTGCATCTCCTGGGTAATGTCTAGGGAAAATGAACAACTAACTTCAAATTTTCCTAGCAAAATTTAGGAGGTCTAAGGAGCCGAGGGGCAAACACTACAATTCTCATATTAAACGGATTGTTTGTGATAAGACAGCCCTTTAAAACCTATCATGTGTCTATGTCAGCGGGTCTGACTGCATAGCTCTGCATCTGTAGTCCCTCTGATTCCATGCCTGCCTGTGTTTTCTTGATACTCACCTATGTAACACACATACATACATACATATCCTCAGGACCATACCACTTCTCCATGTGAGGAGAGCAGCAGGGCGGGCAGACGCAGCTGCTGTACAGCAGGAGATAGGAGCAGCATAATGATAACATCGTCATTAGAGATGAGCGAGCACCAAAATGCTCGGGTGCTCGTTACTCGAGACAAATTTTTCGCGATGCTCGAGGGTTCGTTTCGAGTAACGAACCCCATTGAAGTCAATGGGCGACTCGAGCATTTTTGTATATCGCCGATGCTCGCTAAGGTTTTCATTTGTGAAAATCGGGGCAATTCAAGAAAGTGATGGGAACGACACAGCAACGGATAGGGCAGGCGAGGGGCTACATGTTGGGCTGCATCTCAAGTTCCCAGGTCCCACTATTAAGCCACAATAGCAGCAAGAGTGCCCCCCCCCAACAACTTTAACATCTGAAAAGCCCTCATTAGCAATGCATACCTTAGCTAAGCACCACACTACCTCCAACAAAGCACAATCACTGCCTGCATGACACTCCGCTGCCACTTCTCCTGGGTTACATGCTGCCAAATCCCCCCCCCCCCCCCCCCACGACCCAGTGTCCACAGCGCACACCAAACTGTCCCTGCCCAGCCTTCAGCTGCCCTCATGCCACGCCACCCTCATGTCTATTTATAAGTGCGTCTGCCACAGGAAAAGCAGGCACACACTGCAGAGGGTTGGCACGGCTAGGCAGCGACCCTCTTTAAAAGGGGCGGGGCGATAGTCTACAATGCTGTACAGAAGCAATGAGAAATACAATCCTGTGCCACCTCCATCTGGAGCTGCACACGTGGGCATAGCAATGGGGAACCTATGTGCCACACACTATTCATTCTGTCAAGGTGTCTGCATGCCCCAGTCAGACCGCGGTTTTTTATATATAGTCACAGGCAGGTACAACTCCGCAATGGGAATTCCGTGTGCACCCACAGCATGGGTGGCTCCCTGGAACCCACCGGCGGTACATAAATATATCCCATTGCAGTGCCCATCACAGCTGAGGTAGTAATGTCGTGCTTAATGCAGGTGGGCTTCGGCCCACACTGCATGCCCCAGTCAGACTGGGGTTCTTTAGAAGTGGAAACAGTTGCATTTACAACTCCCTGTGGACCCACAGCATGGGTGGGTGCCAGGAAGCCACCGGCGGTACATAACAATATCCCATTGCATTGCCCATCACAGCTGAGGTAGTAATGTCGTGCTTAATGCAGGTGGGCTTCGGCCCACACTGCATGCCCCAGTCAGACCGGGGTTCTTTAGAAGTGGAAACAGATGCATTTACAACTCCCTGTGGACCCACAGCATGGGTGGCTCCCTGGAACCCACCGGCGGTACATAAAAATATCCCATTGCATTGCCCATCACAGCTGAGGTAGTAATGTCGTGCTTAATGCAGGTGGGCTTCGGCCCACACTGCATGCCCCAGTCAGACTGGGGTTCTTTAGAAGTGGAAACAGTTGCATTTACAACTCCCTGTGGACCCACAGCATGGGTGGGTGCCAGGAAGCCACCGGCGGTACATAACAATATCCCATTGCATTGCCCATCACAGCTGAGGTAGTAATGTCGTGCTTAATGCAGGTGGGCTTCGGCCCACACTGCATGCCCCAGTCAGACTGGGGTTCTTTTGAAGTGGAAACAGATGCATTTACAACTCCCTGTGGACCCACAGCATGGGTGGCTCCCTGGAACCCACCGGCGGTACATAAAAATATCCCATTGCATTGCCCAACACAGCGGATGTAACGTCAGCTGTAATGCAGGTGGGCTAAAAATTCATTTGATTACACTGTAGGCGAGGGCCCACAAAAATTGCTGTATCAACAGTACTAATGTACATCAGAAAAATTGGCTATGGCCAACCGAGAGGGCAGGTGAAACCCATTAATCGCTTTGGTTAATGTGGCTTAATTGTTAACTAGGCCTGGAGGCAGCCCAGTTAAAATAAAAATTGGTGGAGGTGAAAGTTTCAACGTTTTATTGAGCATTGAAACGTATAAAAATTGTTTAGAAAAATTGTATGACTGAGCCTTGTGGGCCTAAGAAAAATTGCCCGTTCGGCGTGATTATGTGAGGTTTCAGGAGGAGGAGCAGGAGGAGGAGGAGGAATATTATACACAGATTGATGAAGCGAAAAGGTCCCCGTTTTTGATGGGGATACAGAACGATGCTTCCATCCGCGGGTGCAGCCTACCTATTGCTTAGGTATCGCTGCTGTCCGCTGGTGAAGAAGAGAAGTCTGGGGAAATCCAGGCTTTGTTCATCTTGATGAGTGTTAGCCTGTCGACACTGTCGGTTGACAGGCGGGTACGCTTATCTGTGATGATTCCCTCAGCCGCACTAAACACCCTCTCTGACAAGACGCTAGCCGCAGGACAAGCAAGCACCTCCAGGGCATACAGCGCTAGTTCAGGCCACGTGTCCAGCTTCGACACCCAGTAGTTGTAGGGGGCAGAGGCGTCACGGAGGACGGTCGTGCGATCGGCTACGTACTCCCTCACCATCCTTTTACAATGCTCCCGCCGACTCAGCCGTGACTGGGGAGCGGTGACACAGTCTTGCTGGGGAGCCACAAAGCTGTCAAGGGCCTTAAAGAGTGTTGGCCTGCCTGTGCTGTACATGCTGCCTGATCTCCGCGCCTCCCCTGCTACCTGGCCCTCTGAACTGCGCCTTCGGCCACTAGCGCTGTCGTATAGGAATTTTACCATCAGTTTGTCCGCCAGGGTCCTGTGGTATAGCAACACTCTCGAACCCCTTTCCTCTTCGGGTATGAGAGTGGAAAGGTTCTCCTTATAGCGTGGGTCGAGCAGTGTGTACACCCAGTAATCCGTAGTGGCCAGAATGCGTGTAACGCGAGGGTCACGAGAAAGGCATCCTAACATGAAGTCAGCCATGTGTGCCAGGGTACCTGTACGCAACACATGGCTGTCCTCACTAGGAAGATCACTTTCAGGATCCTCCTCCTCCTCCTCAGGCCATACACGCTGAAAGGATGACAGGCCAGCAGCATGTGTACCCTCACCAGTGGGCCAAGCTGTGTCTTCCCCCTCCTCCTCATCTTCCTCCTCCTCCTCCTCCTCACCGCGCTGAGATATAGACAGGAGGGTGCTCTGACTATCCAGCAAAATACTGTCTTCCCCGGCTCTGCTTCCGAGCGCAAAGCGTCTGCCTTTATACATTGCAGGGAACTTCTCAAGAGGCATAGCAGAGGAATGGTGACGCTAATGATTGCAGCATCGCCGCTCACCACCTGGGTAGACTCCTCAAAGTTTTGAAGGACCTGGCAGATGTCTGCCAACCAGGCCCACTCTTCTGAAAATAATTGAGGAGGCTGACTCCCACTGCGCCGCCCATGTTGGAGTTGGTATTCCACTATAGCTCTACGCTGCTCATAGAGCCTGGCCAACATGTGGAGCGTAGAGTTCCACCGTGTGGGCACGTCGCACAGCAGTCGGTGCACTGGCAGATTAAACCGATGTTGCAGGGTGCGCAGGGTGGCAGCGTCCATGTGAGACTTGCGGAAATATGCGCAGAGCCGGCGCACCTTTCCGAGCAGGTCTGACAAGCGTGGGTAGCTTTTCAGAAAGCGCTGAACCACCAAATTAAAGACGTGGGCCAGGCATGGCACGTGCGTGAGGCTGCCGAGCTGCAGAGCCGCCACCAGGTTACGGCCGTTGTCACACACGACCATGCACGGTTGGAGGCTCAGCGGCGCAAGCCAGCGGTCGGTCTGCTCTGTCAGACCCTGCAGCAGTTCGTGGGCCGTGTGCCTCCTATCTCCTAAGCTGAGTAGTTTCAGCACGGCCTGCTGACGCTTGCCCACCGCTGTGCTGCCACGAGGCGCGACACCGACTGCTGCCGACGTGCTGCTGCTGCTGACACATCTTGATTGCGAGACAGAGGCTGCGTTGGAGGAGGAGGAGGAGGGTGGTTTAGTGGAGGAAGCATACACCGCCGCAGATACCACCACCGAGCTGTGGCCCGCAATTCTGGGGGTGGGTAGGACGTGAGCGGTCCCAGGCTCTGACTCTGTCCCAGCCTCCACTAAATTCACCCAATGTGCCGTCAGGGAGATATAGTGGCCCTGACCGCCTGTGCTTGTCCACGTGTCCGTTGTTAAGTGGACCGTGGCAGTAACCGCGTTGGTGAGGGCGCGTACAATGTTGCGGGAGACGTGGTCGTGCAGGGCTGGGACGGCACATCGGGAAAAGTAGTGGCGACTGGGACCTGAGTAGCGCGTGGCCGCCGCCGCCATCATACTTTTTAAGGACTCTGTTTCCACAACCCTATACGGCAGCATCTCCAGGCTGATAAATTTGGCTATGTGCACGTTTAACGCTTGAGCGTGCGGGTGCGTGGCGGCGTACTTGCGCTTGCGCTCAAACACTTGCGCTAGCGACGGCTGGACGCTGCGCTGACAGACATTGCTGGATGGGGCCGAGGACAGCGGAGGTGAGGGTGTGGGTGCAGGCCAGGAGACGGTACTGCCTGTGTCCTCACAGCGGGGTTGGATCTCAGTGGCAGGTTGGGGCACAGGGGGAGAGGCAGCGGTGCAAACCGGAGGCGGTGAACGGCCTTCTTCCCACCTTGTGGGGTGCTTGGCCATCATATGCCTGCGCATGCTGGTGATGGTGAGGCTGGTGGTGGTGGCTCCCCGGCTGATCTTGGCGCGACAAAGGTTGCACACCACTGTTCGTCGGTCGTCTGCACTCTCAGTGAAAAACTGCCAGACCTTTGAGCACCTCGGCCTCTGCAGGGTGGCATGGCGTGAGGGGGCGCTTTGGGAAACAGTTGGTGGATTATTCGGTCTGGCCCTGCTTCTACCCCTGGCCACCGCACTGCCTCTTGCAACCTGCCCTGCTGCTGCCCTTGCCTCCCCCTCTGAAGACCTGTCCTCAGTAGGCGTAGCAAACCAGGTGGGGTCAGTCACCTCATCGTCCTCCTGCTGCTCTTCCTTAGAATCCTCGGTGCGCTCCTCCCTCGGACTTAATGCCCTTACTACTA
This sequence comes from Eleutherodactylus coqui, assembly GCF_035609145.1. Lineage (NCBI taxonomy): Eukaryota > Metazoa > Chordata > Amphibia > Anura > Eleutherodactylidae > Eleutherodactylus > Eleutherodactylus coqui. The sequence goes on from NC_089847.1 coordinate 109,455,893, forward strand.
CCTCACTGATAGACAACTGTGTCTCATCGTCATCGGCCTCCTCACCCACTGAAAGGTCTTGAGACAGTTGCCGGAAGTCCCCAGCCTCATCCCCCGGACCCCGGGAACTTTCCAATGGTTGGGCATCAGTGACGATAAACTCCTCTGGTGGGAGAGGAACCACTGCTGCCCAATCTGAGCAGGGGCCCGAGAACAGTTCCTGGGAGTCTGCCCGCTCCTCAGAATGTCTCATTTTCATGGAGTGAGGAGGCTGGGAGGAAGGAGGAGCAGCAGCCAGAGGATTCTGAGTTGCAGCAGTGGACAGCGCAGAACTCTGGGTGGACGATAGGTTGCTGGAAGCACTTTCTGCCATCCACGACAGGACCTGCTCACACTGCTCATTTTCTAATAAAGGTCTACCGCGTGGACCCATTAAATGTGCTATGAATGTGGGGATGCCAGAAACGTGCCTCTCTCCTAATCCCGCAGCAGTCGGCTGCGATACACCTGCATCAGAAGCTCGGCCTGTGCCCACACCCGGACTAGGGCCTCCGCGTCCTTGGCCGCGCCCACGTCCTCTAGGCCTACCCCTACCCCTCAGCATGCTGTATTACCAGGAATGCAGAAACACAACACTGTAATTAAATGTGCCGCTTATTGGCCTCTACTTTGAGGCTGAGTTCGCTTACGGAACGCCAGGAAATAATTTGGCGCAAGCCTGCTGTAACACTTAGCTGGCTGCGTATTTATTTGGAGAAATTTTACCCCCAGCAGACACGGACCCAGAACACTGAGCAGAGTGACAGGCAGACCAAATAGATTTTTTTCAAATCTTTTTTTGCAAAAGGACCACTGCGTATATTCAATCTATAAGATGTCTTCTGGCCCTGCCTACACAATTCTGTCCCTGGACTGTGTGACGGAACTGCAGTGTTGCACTGTTATTAAGTGCAACAGAGCGGTGATTTCAGAGGCAGGAAATAATTTGGCGCAAGCCTGCTGTAACACTTAGCTGCCTGCGTATTTATTTGGAGAAATTTTACCCCTAGCAGACACGGACCCAGAACACTGAGCACAGTGACAGGCAGGCCAAATAGATTTTTTTCAAATCTTTTTTTGCAAAAGGACCACTGCGTGTATTCAATCTATAAGATGTCTTCTGGCCCTGCCTACACAAATCTATCCCTGGAGTATTACTGCAGGGCGCAATGCTCTGCACGGCCGATATACCAAAAAAAAAAAAATGTGCAACACTGCTAACAGCAGCCTCCACACTACTGCACACGGTTAGATGTGGCCCTAAGAAGGACCGTTGGGGTTCTTGAAGCCTACAATAACTCCTAACACTCTCCCTACAGCAGCTCCAGCACGATAGCACTTTCCCTCAGCTAAGTCACAACGCATCTGAGGCGAGCCGCGGGAGGGGCCGATTTTTATACTCGGGTGACACCTGATCTCCCCAGCCACTCACTGCAGGGGGGTGGTATAGGGCTTGAACGTTGCAGGGGGAAGTTGTAATACCTTCCCTGTCTTTCAATTGGCCAGAAAAGCGCGCTAACGTCTCAGAGAGGAAACTGAAAGTAACTCGAACATCGCGTGGTACTCGTTACGAGTAACGAGCATCTCGAACACGCTAATACTCGAACGAGTATCAAGCTCGGACGAGTACGTTCGCTCATCTCTAATCGTCATCTTTCTCCCGCTTGTGCCTCCTCACTCTTCTCTTCTTCCTTTCCGGCTGGTCGCAATGCCGGCCATGTGATTGGTGCAGAGGCTATATGGCGGAGGGCAGCCTGTGACTCCTGACAGTATGCCTAGGATGTTCGCCTGTATAGGCTCTTCCTACATTTGGCTCCTGGTGTAGCTAATGTAAGAGGGGGGCGGTCTCCTACACTCACAGTCAATAAGTGACATTAGGTTTCCCGTCCACTGACATCAATCTTTGACAGGAGACTGCCCACTTGACATATTGACACTGCCAGGACCTGGATCTAAGCAGAGCCTGTATGGGCAAACAAAGGTGAGTATCAAGAAACACAGGCAGTCATAGAATCAGAGCACCATGGCTGCACAGCTTTGTAGCTGGCCCAGCTGATCCTCTTTAAATGCTTCATTAAAATTGACAAATATGTGTGAAATATCAGAATTTGTTATTTCTTAGCAGGGGCGTAACTATAGAGGGTGCAGGGGATGCGGTTGCACCCGGGCCCAGGAGCCTTGGGGGGGCCCATAAGGCCTCTCTTCTCCATATAGGAAGCCCAGTACTATGAATAAAGCATTATAGTTGGGGGCCCCATTCCAGGTTTTGCATTGGGGCCCAGGAGCTTCAAGTTACGCCTCTCTTTCTTAGGTTAAATTAATGCATGATACAACTGAAATGATAAATTTAAATGCACTTTCTGAATAAATGAAACAATGCAGTAAAATGTCTTTGAGGCAACCACCCAAAATTGTTGTTAAGTCCATGTAGGCCTACATGGGCATAAAAATCTTGGCCAAAAGGACATAGTATATACACTCTAAGTACAACCCAAATAACACAAAATAGAAATAGAAAATTAAAATGGAGAAGCAAGGACACTGACCCTGACCTACTAATGAGACCTTACCTATAAGCGGGGCGATCACCCTAATAAAGGTAGCCCCACATCAAGAACCTGGGGTGACCTTGACTTTCTCTAAATGATAACCCCCTTCAGGCAGAGAGTCTTCAGACAGGAGTCAGACCAGAGTAGATCTTCAATAGTCAAATGAGATAGAGTCAGACCAGACCAAGGGAATAACCAGCATCCTCCGTGAGGAGGAGCCAGAATAAATGCATACAGTCTAATGCTGATTGATTGGCTGGACTGCCCGACCTCATAGTCAATTCATATGTCCATAGAGCGAACTAGCAAAGGCTCTGTCAGTGCCAAGCGGCAAGATGACTACAGGGATCAGGGCTGACACTGAGACATCACCCTAGTTCTCGATTCTTTGCCGGCAGAGGCTTGCTGTGACATGTGTGTTGAACAGTGGTCTTCAAAGGGGGTGGTCTTCTGAGCAGTTTTACTGTATATAGTTTCCAGGTTCCTTTAAACCTCCTTTTAGAATAATGGCATATCAAGTATAAGACGCCAGGATCATCAATGTTCATAAAGAGGAGTCATTTTCAAAACAGTTTCCCTTCTAGATCAAATGGCTATAAAAATTCCTCAAAAAGTCACGTCAGCTCAAACTTTTCATCCCTGTTGATAGCTGAACTGCATGAGTTTGATGTATTGGAAAAATAGGATTTAGACCTGCTGACACTCACAATCAAATGTCAATCATTATTACATACTTGGCTGAAATGACCATTCTTTTTCATCTGGACAAAAAATTTAGGAGCGTTTCGAGACTGGAATGAAATATTATTCTTTTTAATTGACTTTACCATTCTTGATTTACTGTGGTAATTAAAATGGTTTTCAATAGAAGGCTTAACTACGATGTTTGGGCCTAGGGAGTAGTTTATGGCAATGAAATAATGTATTAAAGAGTGTCTATTATCAGGACAGACAATTATAAATCAAAAAATACCCAAGTTGGTGCTGTAGAACAGTTGCTTCAAAGTGCCGAATGGGAGACTGAAAGTCCGTAATCTTATATACCGTGTTTCCCCAAAAATAAGACAGTGTCTTATATTCATTTTTGTTCAAAAAGGTTTAACGTTTTTACATGTATACCTGCCTGGACACTATTTAAATTGACTTTTTTAATTAACTGTTAGCGGGGCTTAATTTTGGAGTAGGGCTTATTTTTCAAGCATCCTCAAAAAGCCTGAAAAATCATTTTGCATCCTCAAAAATTCTGGAAAATCATGCTATGTCTTATTTACAGGGTATGTCTTATTTTCAAGGAAACAGGGTAGTAGTGCTTATCAAACTCCAATCCTCACACCCCTAACAAGTCATGTTTTCAGGATTTACTTAGTTTTGAACAGATAATGTAATTATTGTTAGTGCATCAGATAATACAGCAATTATTCTTTCTATAGAATGCCCTCAAATCATGACCTGTTGGGTGGCGTAGGAGGGTGAGGACTGGAGTTTGGAAAACACTGCTATATAATGAAGGATGGAGGCAGATGTCACTAAGCTAATCAATAAGTAAAACACCAGGGACTTATCTGAAAGGATGAGGACCTGGACCTGATCATAACTTCCCCATGCAGATAAACAACCTGTGCCCTCTGAGAGGGGGACTGGACTAAATATACTACAATAATGGTCGCCCAATCAAAGCCCACACCAGCAAACGATGTATCGATGTCAGTGCCCAGCAACATTGTAGTGGCCTGAATTCAATGTGAGCTGTGCCTGCAATACTGAACCAGGCCACTGCAATATGGACAGTGCTATCTGCTTTGAGCACTGTTTGTACTGACAACAAGGCCAAGAATCAGCTGATCAATGGGGGTCCCAAACAGTGGACCCCTTCATGAGAATAGGTCATCAACAGTTAAAAGTCCAAGACAATCCATTTAAGTGTATTCCTTGGTTTGAACTGGGCGTGATTAAAATGTCTAAACTCAATCATTCAGATTTCTGTCTACATATTTTTGGACATACCAGCAAGTGGGTCTGGGGTGATGTCAGCCCTGGCCCATATGACTGTGGTATCAGGACATGCCAGATACTGACATGAACACATAATTTGCAGGTGAGGGGTTTGATTGGTCAACTGTTATTATAGTATATTTATTCCACCCCCATCTTAAAGGGCTTAAATTATTTATCTGCATTGTGAAGTTAAAATCCGGTCCATATCCTCTTGGTGTCGCCATACTTTCAGATAAGTCCCTTATTAATTGGTTTAGTAACATCCACTTCTTAGTACTGCTATGTCAATTGTGTTTTACATCTGTCAATTGTCAGCCCTATTGCAATCACCTAGGGATAGTCTAGGTTGCCCCTGGGTTACGGAAGTGGGGCCGCCCTCATCAGGGCAACTACCACATTTTTTGGTAGAATTTCCTTGTATTAGTATGATAGGGTGAGATTTCCTTCCATTCCCTTTCGTTATATATAGTTTTGTTCTCTGCATTTACCAATTATGCGTATATCCGTCCTTGCTGGACAACCATTGCATCCGATCCAGGTTTGGTGTTTGGTGTCTGACTCAGACATAACACGTAGGGGGGAGATTGACTTAAATTTCATATGCCAGTCTTAAACCAAAATATGTTGGATTAAGCTGGGCCAGATTCATTAAGGGGTACACACTAGAGATGAGCGAACGTGTTCTTAACGAACACTTCCGCACCCGGACACCGGCTTTGCCGAGGACTTCAGTATCCGCGCGTAAAGCTTCGGGGGGCGCCGGGGGGCGGGGAGAGGCGCGGCGGCGCGGGCGGCAGCAGCGGGGAACAGGGGGGAGCCCTCTCTCTCTCCCTCTCCCCCCCACTCCCCGCCGCACCCCCCCCCCCCCCGCGCTACCACGGCGACCCCCGAACTTTTTTCGCCCGAGCACGGAATTGCTCGCAAAGTTCGGTGTTCGGGCGAAAAGGGGCGGAGCCGAACACGTTCGCTCATCTCTAGTACACACCTCTTAATAAATTTGGTGTATATTTCGTATATCCAGCTGTCTGTGGACCAGAAACTGAGATCTATACTGCAATGAGCAGGTTTAGATTTGTGCCATAGTTCACTTTTCACTAAAAATTATAATAAGTCTGTCAATACACAGGAGGCCCCACCCATGCGGAACCTGTTCACTTTCTCACTACTTTGGAAAGTGCTAAAAGAAGCATAAAACAGCGAAAAGTTTCAACTTTCCAATCCTAGAACTCTGATGCAAATTCAGTACTACATTTCCCGCATAGTGCATCTACATAAGTAAGTTTCCTTTTTGGCTTTGGTTTCTGGAACACTTTAGAGGCATAGAAATGGCCAGCTGCAAGCCGAAAATGCTTATCTCAACATTTGAGCCTGCGACTTGCTTAGAAAAGTAGCAGCCATACACTATTAATTGCTTTCTAGTTCTCTGTAATTTTGTTTATTTCAATTATACGTTGTGTGGAGCATTACATTATGATTACCCACAATTCTGCCAGCGTAGTGTTTAATTAAAAATGATTAAATTATTGTGAGATCTTTCTCTCCAGTCTCTAGTTTCTCATTTTTATTTAACATAAATAACACCATTAGTCTCCGGGGATATAAAGCCATTATCTTGAAGGTAGCTAGAAAGTATCAAAATTAATTCATTTATAAAAAGCCAATCATTTATATGGTTAATTCATTGTTCTGTAGCTGTAGAGTAATGAGCGGCACAGGCCATTACTAATGATTCATGCAAATATTTTTTTAAGTTCGCTTTTGTGGGTTTCTTTGTAAAAATGAGGAATCGCTCAAATCGGTGTTTTTGTTTTCCCGTTTTGTTATTCCTTTAGAGTAGCAACAAAATAGAAAAAAATTTTTTTTGTTTTGCTCCCCATTGATTTAGTGGGATTTTCTGAGCTAAAATTCGATTCCCTTCCAGCTGCTCTCCGTTTTGTTAACCGAAAAAAAGAGCAGCCTGCAGCACTTTAAAAAAAAAAAATTAAAAATGGAAAGCGAACAGAAAGGACTCTGTTTTTTTTTTTTTTATTTATTACACTAAACCGGAGAAAGAACTGACCAGAAGAGTTTCTGTTTGGTTTCATTTTTGGTGTTGTATGTGTAACGGATCCATTTTGTAAATGAGCGAGTGCAGAAGGGAGACATAATTATCCTCTAGTGAAAAAACGGATCTATTAAAAACAGATATAAATGAAAATCAATGGAAGCAAATTGATGGAAATGGTCAATTTTTTGGGTTTATTTGTTTTTGATGGATCTGTCTACCAGATCCGTTAAAAATTGGAAGCTACAGTTTCCATTTAGGTCCTTTAAAATTCAGTTTTGCTATTCGTGTCATTAAAAACAATGATTTGTTAAAAATGGAAAGCAAGACACTGATGTGAACAAGATCAAAGGCTTTTGAGTAGAGATGAGCGAGGGTACTCGCTAAGGCAAACTACTCGAGCGAGTAGTGCCTTATGCAAGTACCTGCCCGCTCGTCTCTAAAGATTCGGGTGGCGGCGGAGGAGAGCGGTGAGTTGCGGGAGTGAGCAGGGGGGAGAGAGTGAGAGAGAGATCTCCCCCCCATTCCTCCCCGCTCTCCCCCGCTGCTCCCCGCCCCCCGCCGGCCCCTGAATCTTTAGAGATGAGCGGGCAGGTACTCACATAAGGCACTACTCGCTCGAGTAGTTTGCCTTAGCGAGTACGCTCGCTCATCTCTACTTTTGAGTCATTTTAGTTGTGTTATTTCCCCCATCAGTTTCAATTAAAGCAAGCCTCCAGTTTGGGGACAAATTTCTGTCCCAAGACCAAAGGGTGAGAGGGAAATTACCTACAGTTGTTCTTCTTTGCTGTCCCTCTGATCCGCTGCTTCTGCGTCTCATTTTTAGCCATCCAAGATGGCCAACATAATCTTCAGACTACTTAATCCCCAACAGTGCATTAGTAGTATTGGACTACTAATCCACTACATCTGCTCTATGATTGGCTAGAGCTGCTCATGTGATCAGTACTGGCCATTTAGAGAGCAGTACATAGTGTGCATTAGGTAGTTAGAAAATTGATGCAGTCATCTTGGATGGCCAAAACCAAGGAACTGGTAGATTGGAGGAATGGCAGAGAAGAAAAACAAGGTCAGGTGATACCCAGTGTGGTACCTGGGGGGAGGGCATGGTCAGTTGGGCCAGAGTGTGGTTATGGCTCTAGGAGGTGTGGCTACAGTCTGAGGACAGTGCTGTCCTGTGTGTGTGGCACCTCGTCTCTGCTTTGCTCTGGGAGTAGCTTCATATGCAGCTCGGCGCCCTGCAGTCATGGTCCCATAGAGCTGCAGTGAAACAGAGCACCAGCCTGCAACTTCCTTCCTGCTGACTGCGCCGCCCCTGCACTCACCTTCCTGTCACCAGACTCCTCTCCCACGCTCCACAGACGACGTGGGGGACCTCTTCCAGCCCCTGAGGATGGCAGTGTAGCTCTTCGATCGGCACCGTCTGGCTCCAGCACCGCAGTCCACAGACACCGCCGCCTCCTAACTGGAGAAAGGACCTGTCATGACGTGGGGGGAACTCACGCTGTGTGTAGTGTCAGCAGCCTTCGAGGGTGAGCTGGGATCCCCTGTTTGCGGACTGCAGTGCTAAAGCCAGATGGCTAACATGTAAGGACGGGGAGGATGCAGACGTCACCCCCCCTCCTCAGTGATAGCACCCAGGGCGGCCCACACCTGCCGCACCCCCCTTCCTACGCCACTGCATACCTCTCCTGTTCTGTTACAGAATTTTGTCCCGAAACTGGAGGGTCACATTAAGCTTATTGGTATTAGACCCATGTAGCAGGAAAAATTGGCACACATGGAAATTTCCTTTAAGCAATGCAATAAATTTGCACATGCCATGTATACTAATCAGCGCTTACACTAAAACCAGTGATGTGTGAAGTAGATGTGCAAGTAATTTGTTCCAGTAATAAAGGAATTGCAAACTTCAATCTTCTTCTTGTCAAAAATATCAAAAGGCCCAACAGAGCAATGGTAACACGAGCCTAAGTCATATATTGTAGAAGAAACGTATTAACTGTGAGATAAATAGCACAGGCTTTGCTTTTTTATATCTGTATGCAGGATGACAGACTATTGGGACTGCAGTATTTACTGTATAGGGTCCTGTTTCATTATGTGGAGCTCATGGCCAGATGACTATTTTACCAGTGGTTTTTGCATGTTTTCTTTAAACCACCCTTGTCCATCGATATCATAAAAGGTTATCCAATTATTAACACCCCTCTATAAACCTGCGCTAAAAGCTCTTACCCTGAAAGATTTAGTTAAACATGCTACCCATTGACCTCAATGACTGCCATGCAATAATACATTTCCCCTACAGCTTTGGGTCTGGATCTCCAGTGATCTTCGGCTCTTCCCGGAATCGCTGCTGTTGTGTCCACATTTCTCTCCAAATAAGAAACTGTTAAACAGCAAAAAGTGGATCCATGGGGAAAAAAGGAAGTCAACATAGTGTTGTGTTTCCTAGCAACCAATTAGATCTTTCTTGCACTCATTTGTTTCCACCAGTTAATCACAAGACAATTGCTATGAAGTACAATATATTTGCAATTGAAAACTGCATTTATGTTACAAAACTTTTTTTGTTGAGTTCTATACCATCGAAGAATTTGGTAAATCACTGTTTTGCAGCCAAGCTTAAACCATGGACCAACCACAGGTATGAATGATGAACAATCACAAAGCTGACTTTATGAAAAAAAAATCTATTTTTGACTTTAACATCACAGATTTGCATCACCCAGAACACTGATCTATGATTCACTAAGAATTACTCATCCATGCATTGTTCGGGTGACATCTACTTTCCCACTACATTTATCTGTTTTCTGCCTCCATATTTGCACCTTTACACAAAGGGATTTTTTTCTAGGTTTAGCCCATATACATAGTAACATTATGTAAGGTTATGCACATGGGCAGGAGAAAAGGATGTCACCAATATACACTTGGGGTACAGCTATATATGAGCAACAGACCAGGGGTATGGGCTAGCTGAATAAATCCATACCCAGCCAGCTCAATTATCCCACACCTGTGAAGCTATGCTGCTGGAAACCCATATAGAACAACAGATCCCAGCAACACAACCTGACACTGGCATTATGACACCACACTGGCTTCCCTTCCTCATTGTAGATAGCGCACCTCAACACATACAATCAAACATCACAATCAACAAAACCCTAGTAAGTCAAGGTGTTTGATGTGTTTTATGTCAAGCACACCTGATGCAACTAATGAAGCCTTTGATTAGTGTCATCAAGTGTGTATAGCTAGGGTACAGCTAGGGAAAAGTGATATGGAAAAAGACCTGGGGGTACTAGAGAATAGTAGATTTAAATGGAGCAACCAATGCCAGTTAGCTGCTGCAAAAGCTAACAAAGTCTTGGGGTGCATTAAAAGAGGTATAGGAGTGAAGGATGAGAACATTATTCTCCAACTATATAAGACACTCATCAGGCCCCACATGGAATACTGTGTACAGTTCTGGACACTGGTGCTCAGGAAGGATGTTGCAGTGCTTGAGGGGGTTCAAAGAAGGGCAACTAAACTAATACATGGAATGAAGGGACTGGAATACACAGAGAGGTATCAAAATTAGGAGTTTTCACTTTGGAAAAAAGATGGCTAAGGGGCGACCAAATAACTATGTATAAATACATGAGGGGACGATGCAAGGATCTCTCCCAGGATCTGTTTATACCCAGGACTGCGACGGTAACGAGAGGGCATCGGCTACGTTTAGAAGAAAGCAGGTTTCATCATCAACACAGAAAAGGGTTCTTTACTGTAAGAGCAGTGAGACTGTGGAACTCTCTACCTGAGGACATGGTGATGGCAAAATCCATTGAGAAGTTTAAGAGGGGACTGGACGTATTTCTCAAGCGGAAGGATATTAAAGGATATAGACATTAGGTGACCAGCAGGTTTGTAGTTACGGGTTTTATAGTCAGGTAGGAACTTTCAAAGGTTGATCCAGGGATTATTCTGATTGCCATTATGGAGTCGGGAGGGAATTTCCCCCCAAATGGGCGAATTGGCTTCTGCCTCTTGTGGTTTTTGCCTTCCTCTGGATCAAGTAGGGAGTTGAAATAGGCTGAACTAGATGGACATTGTCTTCATTCAGCCTAACATACTATGTTACTATGTTTATCCAGAGAAAGGCAAAAAAACCCAATGAGACAGAAGCCAATTTACCCCATTTGGGCAGGGGGGGGGGGGATACTATCTCCCGACTCCATAGTGGCAGTCAGAATAATCCCTGGATCAACATTTGGAAAGTTTCTACTTGACTCTAAGATCGGCAGTTGGAAAATACCCGGATCAAGTGAGAGCAGGGTGAAAAATCTCATCCCGCTCTTGTCTGTTGATCTGCCACTTCTCAGCCTTCGGTGGCACCAGAAGAGGTACAGGAACGTGTCTTCATGTTATCACCCCCCCCCCCCCCTATCCGTGTACAATATGGGCCCTCTAAAGGTCAGATTTGAGAGGGAGTTCTTTATATTTCTACTAAGGATTGATATTATGAGCCGTTGCAGATCTGATCTCCCTCTGAGCTTAAATAGGACATTTATCGACTCTGTGACTTGAATATTCACTGTAGATTTAACGATTTTGTGAAGCCACAGTTGCAATCAAAATTATTCAACCTACATTGCAAATTATTTATTTGTCAAATTTACAAACTTTGAACTGTTTGCAAAAAAGCAATCAATCAAAATAAATTTAAATAACTCAACACAGTTAATATAACAAGTGATTTCTCCAAATTCAACAGAAAATGCCACTTTTAATGACTATTGCAGTCTCAGAAATATTCAGCCCCTGAAAAAGAGATTCCTCATAACAGCAGACATTTGCAAATTAGGTGTTGTCTCAAACACACTTGATGACACTAATCAAAGGCTTTATTAGTTGCATCAGGTGTGCTTGACATAAAACACATCAAACACCTTGACTTACTAGAGGTTTGCTGACTGTGATGTTTGATTGTATGTGTTGAGGTGCGCTATCTACAATGAGGAAGGGAAGCCAGTGTGGTGTCATAATGCCAGTGTCAGGTTGTGTTGCTGAGATCTGTTGTTCTATATGGGTTTCCAGCAGCATAGCTTCACAGGTGTGGGATAATTGAGCTGGCTGGGTATAGATTTATTCAGCTAGCCCATACCCCGGTATGTTGCTCATATATACCAGCCCCTCCGGCCAGAGGATGCTGGTTTCCCTTCACTGTAGGGTTTTTGCTTTTATGCATGATGTGTTGTATGTGTCTGTGCAGGTGGCTGGACATGTGTGTGAACAGTGACATGTGCTGTGGGTCTGCGCAGGTAGCCAGACATGAGCTATGGACAGTCCTTTTCTGTGTTGCATGCAATCCATATTGTGTTGATGTGAACTGTGTCCTGTCCTGCTTTGGATCATTTTACGTCCTGGGTGTGTTAGGTCCGTAAGTTCCAACATGGGACTGTCCCTATTGGGACAATCACCCCACATGCAGGCAGGATTTATGTGGAAGGTGACTCATTAGAGTAGGGACCTACGAGACAATGAGGACCCTTGTTGCCGGCTCATGGGCTTAAGTATCATGGCCAAAATACAAGCTAATACCTCATGCATTCTATAGCAATTCCATCTGGTTATGCATGCAGGTATGCTGGTAAGTGTTTTGTATTTCTGTCTGTGAGCCCCATTCGCAGTTTCACAGTTCACATATAAAGGAGACATGACAGTCAGCCCTGGTCCCTATGATCACACCATCAGCAGATGCTGTCTGTCATTTGGTGCTTGGTGGCGATGATTGCCTCTTTTCTGTCACTGCAGAAGTTTCCTTAGTCAGGAATCCCTCAGAGTTTAATGGTCCATTCTTCTCTTCCATGTTACAATCTCTTCTGTGCTGTATGGACTTACTGGCCAACAGGGAGGTGTTTTCCCTAGCCAGCCGATCAGCCATAATGGAAATCTATTTATTCTGGGCCGCCTCTACATGGGCATCAGTTATTTCTTACCTGAGGTGTCTGGTGTGACAGCGGTCGTCTGCAGCTAAGTACCAGTGGTGATACTTTTTACTGTGGGGTTTATTCACCTTTGCCTAGTTCTGCTATATATATAGTACTGTGCATAAGTTTTAGGCAGGTGTGGAAAAATGCTGCAAAGTAAGAATGCTTTGAAAAACAGAAGTGTTAATAGTTTTTTGATCAGTTAAGAAAATGCTAACTGAATGAACAAACAAAAAATGTAAATCAAATCAATATTTGTCATGACCACTCTTTGCCTTCAAAACAACATATGGATACACTTGCACACAGTTTGTGAAAGAACTCGATGGGGATTTTTTTTCAAACATCTTTGAGAACTAAGCTTGTTCAAATCCTTCTGTCTCTTCATATAATCCCAGACAGACTGGATGATGTTGAGCTCAGGGATTTGTGGGGCCATATAATCACTTCCAGGACTCCCTGTTCTTTACTCTGAATCATAGTGCAACATATTTGCGCCGTGAATTAGTTTGATTTGCATGTGTATCGGCACATAGTACTGTGGAGATGTGCACAGTATGGCGAGATGGAGAGTGAGGGGTGCTATACACATAGACAATGGTCAAATTTGGCAACATAGTGGCTGAATCGGCGGTTGATGGCAGTTAACAGGAATTGCAGTCAGTAGGTCAGGGAGCATGTTTTCAGGCGAAGTAGAGAGGGGTTTGGTTTAGGAGTATGGTATGTCTTCCTGAAGAGGTGCATTTTTAGGGCACAATTAAAGTTGTAGGAGTCAGGGATCACCCGTATAGTTTTGAGTAGCACATTTTAGAGGACAGGTGATGCTATGGAGAAGTCATGGAGGTGGAAATGAGAGGTTCGGGTTAAAGAAGCACTTAATCTGAGTTTATTAGTGGAGCCGAGGGCCCGGGCTGAGTAGTGGATTGAGATGAGGGATGCAATGTAGGGCGGTGCTGTGGAGGGCTTTGTGGATGAGCGTAGTGAGTTTGCATTGAATTCTGTATTTAACGGGCAGCCAGTGCAGTGACTGGCACAGGGCAGAGGCATCCATGTAGCGGCTGGACAGGAAGATGAGCCTGGCTGCCACATTCAGGATGGATTGGAGAGGGTAGAGTCTGGCACGGGGGAGGCCGATCAGCATGGAGTTGCAATAATTGAGTTGAGAATGGATGAGGGCAACAGTGAGCATTTCTAAAGTGTCCACAATGAGAAAAGGGTGGATTCCGTGATGTTCCCGAGGTGCAGTTGACATGTTCGGGTGAGAGATTGGATGTAGGGGGCAAAGGAGAGATTGGAGTTGACGATAACCCCAAGGCAGCGGGCGTGCTGTCTGGGAGTTATGGTGGTGCCACACACTGAGATGGAGATGCCAGGATAAGGTTGGTTAACAGAGGGCAAAAAAAACACCAGCAGGTCAGTTTTTGAGAGGTTCAGTTTTATGTAGAGAGAGGACATAGGGTTAGAGACAGCGGACAGACAGTCGGTGGCGTTCTGGAGGAATGTTGCTGTGATGTCACGGGAAGAGGTGTATAACTGGGTGTCCTCAGTATAGAGATGCTACTGATAGCCAAATCTCCTGATGGTTTGTCCAATGGGGGCTGTGTAGATGGAGAAAAGGAGGGGGCCAAGAACCGAGCCCCGGGGGACCCCAACAGCAAGAAGAAGAGGAGTGGAGGTAAAGCCAGCCAAGCACATGCTGAATGAGCGGTCAGAGAAGTAGGAGGAGAACCAGGAGAGAGCCGCGTCGTTTAGGCTGATGGAGAGAAGCATACCGAGGAGGAGTTTATGGTCAACAGTGTCAAACGTTGCGGAGAGGTCAAGGAGGATCAGTAAGGCATAGTCACCTCTCCACTTAATTTACTTATGTCCAAGTGGGTGCAGTAAAGCAAATATCTGGAACTGCCACAACTCAGTTTCCGCAACTGAGTTGCCACAACGCAGGAATGATTGCCGCTCCCACGATCATTTGTACAATTTGTATGTGATAGCACTGTATAAATAAAGCTATGCAAATGTCATTTACCAAAACTATACTTGGATTAATCTGAGCATGAAAGGTAAGCCTAGGGAAATAATTTTCAAGGAAAACTCAAATGTGTGCAACTAGGGAAATGTAGTAAATAAAAGGCTATACTTAGATCCAGTGAAATTATGTCACAGTTTATTTCCTCTGGCGATGACAGATGGTATATCTATTTAAAGAAGCAGTCTATCATAGAGGGGGAAAAAATCACTTACCTCAATTTAACTGTTCTGGAGATGGTATTTGCTATTATTTTGAGTGCAGCTATTAAATCCTGTCTGTAAACTATTAGAAAAGCATTACATCATATTGTATTTTGTTATTCCATATGTCCCCATGTGTCTGCTGTCCTTTCTTGTGAAAGCTGAGTTAATGTATGTCACATACTGGAGAGCTCACTTTAATTTGTTTATTTTGTTAGAATATTATTTTTTGTGTTTTTTTCATGTTTTTTAAACTTATTTGATACATATGTTATTACATTATTTAATAGCACCCTGTAGTAATGCCCAAAGGTTGAGGTTCCCACCCCAGTGCCAATGTCTTATTTGTAAATATGTTGATGGTAAATCACTATGTATTTATCATCTTGGACTTAAAGATAAATAATTTGTGTTTATTTGATAATAAACTAATACAAATATTATCAATGCAGAGTATTTTTAGGCCCAATGCCCACGGACCGATTATTGCTGCAGAATTATTGGCATGTCTATGTCCGTCCATAGACATGCCATGTTAAAAGATTCTTTCCTGCCCACGAGCGGAAATCAACTGCGATTTTACGCTCACAAAGAAGAATCGCAGCATGTTCCATTTTGTGCAGAAAGTCGCACGGATGGCTTTGTCATGGCACATAAACTGTTAAGTTTCAGGCACATCAAGTGTGCGTATTTCTTATCTTATTTGGACTATTGAACGTTATATAGAAGACTATACCTATGCTGTATAGTGCCGGAATAAGGAAAGTCAACATAAAAACAGCAATACTAAACTATGTTGAGATAACAGTACCCTGACTGCAGCTATTTCCTTTTCTAGGCAAGCCTTAAGACCTTTGAGACTGTTTTGTTAGCAGATGTCAATTAACCTTATGTCTAGTAATCTTTGTAACCTTTGTAATATTAACCTTTGTATGATAACGCCCTCTCTCTTTCTGTATAAGAACTTGTAATGTTTTCAAATAAACAGAATTCTTGTGAGCTCTCATGAGAAGCATCTTGCTATAACACGAAGTGCTTAGTGTTATCCATAGATACTGCTAGCAATCTTCTTATTATGGGCTTTCATATCTACCAATTTGGCACCGGGCAACAAGGTTGGAAGATCGGTACTGGTGTGGTCTGATAACAGCTTCCATTGCAGTCAATGGAAGTCATCTGTCCAGCGGTGATTCGCAGCAGATCCGCGTCGTTGCCCGTGCGATGGCAGCATCATGCCCTGCACTGCGCATGTGCACCAACGTGCTGGCCTAGACGCTTGCTGAGGATCCGGACAGGTGAGTATAGGGTCTCTGGCTGGCATCGGGTCTGATTCTGCTGCAAGAATTCGCAGTCGAAATCCGACCCGGCCGTGGGCATGAGGCCTTAAACTGATGTGTTAAGATGAAGAAGGTTTTGTTCATATGTAGAAGTAGAGATGAGTGATCCAAACCTGTAGAACTTTGCTAAATATTCAGTTCAGTGAGAACCCGAACCTCAGGCGGTTCATTTCTGCCTAACCGTAAGTTCATATGATCCATTAAAACAAGTACTGGATGTAGTTCAGTGGCTAGCACTGTTGCCTTGCAATGCTAGGGTCCTAGGTTCAAATCTGGCTAAGGAAAACTTCTGCATGTAGTTGTAAAGCATAGATTTGAATCTAGGACTTCCAGCACTGCAAGGCAACAGTGCTAACCACTGAGCCACCGTGCGTCTTCCCTTTTCAAGAGGAAAAGAATAAAAAATACAAAGTGAACATATAAACTCTCAGGCTGGATGTTGTCCTTGATCAGAATTGAACCTTGAACTCCAGCTTTGCAAGGCAACAGTGCTAACCACTGAGTTACATCCATTGAAGAAGGACCATCACAGCTAGCTCATTTGTTGTTTTATGCCTGCATAAAAGGAACAAAAAGCGAGCACATCTTGTTCGTCATTCAAACATTAGTTTTCGTTTAGACTGAATGATTATCGTTCGCTTTTGCTCGCTTGCACCATTTCAAAGGTAATCATTATGTCTAGGGGCTTAGTCACACGGGCGTTTGTAACGGGCTGTTGCATCCAGGGGTTTCACCTTGCGCTCAATGGGGCTGGTGGCAGCAGCGCTGACCCATTGAGAACATATAGTGAAGATTGCGATCCTCTGCAACAGCTGTCACAGCTATGGCAGAGGACAGTGATGTTCTCCCATTAAATTCAATGGAGTCGGCAATTTTAGAGGAAGGTCTTCAAATATAAGCACTTCCCTGAAAATCAATCCAAAAATGTGTAAAGATAAATGAATTTATGGATGGGTGAGTGCTGCCTCTGATTGGCTGAGCGCAGGGACTAATCAGAGGCAGCTCTCAGCTGTCATTCAATAGCTGAGTGCTGCCTCTGATTGGCTGAGTGCAGGGACCAATCAGAGGCAGCTCTCAGCTGTCATTCAATAGCTGAGAGCTGCCTCTGATTGGTCAAAGTGCTCAGCCAATCAAAGGCAGCCCTTTCAGCAGGCGGGGATTTTAAATCCCCGCCTGCTGAAAAATCTTCGTAGCAGTGCAGGAGAAGAGTCAACTGGACACGGTAGAGCCCCGGCAGCTGCAGAGACTGGAACACCAACCTTTAACCTCAGCTTATGGGAAGGCGCTCCTGACAATTCTAAAGAGTTCAGAACTCTACAGGGCATGAGGCGACTTTTTCAGTGTCCATATCATTACCCACCCAAACATACTCTACAATTTCTCCTTTGACTTGTGAAATAACTTTTTCATTCATCTATCCTTCAGTTTCATTAGTAGGTGACAAAATTGCCCTTTGACGCAACCATTCTTTATCCCCATATTAAGTTGCAGTTGAGAATAAACCTTGTAAAATCTGTATTTTATTTGTTATATGGCCAAGGTAAAATGAAAGCTGCGCTGTGATTGGTTGCTGTATAGTATACTGCTGAGGTAAAATAAAAGCTGCGCTGTGATTGGTTGCTTGGGGCAAAACAGATTTTCTTTAAAATCTCAATCCATGTTAATGTGTCTTTGCTTCAAGTTTTAATCCCAGGCAACGCCGGGTATCCCTGCTAGCTTAATAATCGCATACGCGTGGCAGCGACGTCTGCCCTCACGTGTCGACCTCTTTGGGTAGGCCTAGCTTAAGATGTGCACCCCCTTCCCCTTCGCGCTGCCATACTTAATAACCGCATACGTGCGGCAATGACGTCTGCCCTCGTGTGTTTGCCCGTTTGTGTGGGCATAGTTTATGATGTTCACCCCCTCTGCCTCGCTCCACGGCACGGAGTGGTGCCGGCGGCTGAGCGGAGGTGCGCCTGCGCATCACTAAATAAATCTGTCTTGTCGCGCTCCCTAGAGAACTCTATAAAGCTTTAGGATAAAATGTAGCTTATGTCCCTCCAGAAGATGCCAGCTATCTCCCTGCCAAATTTCATCGAAATCGCTTCCGCCAGGGGCGTAACTATAGAGGGTGCAGGGGATGCGGTTGCACCCGGGCCCAGGAGCCTTAGGGGGCCCATAAGGCCTCTCTTCTCCATATAGGGAGCCCAGTACTCTGAATAAAGCATTATAGTTGGGGGCCCTGTTGCAGGTTTTGCATTGGGGCCCAGAAGCTTCAAGTTGTGCCTCTGTGCAGCATGGTTTAGGTATGGGTACGGGTACAGATACAGATAGAGGGGGGGGGGGCAGCTCTCCTTTTGCATCAGGGCCCCTGAGCCTTTAGTTACGCCCCTGGCTTCTGCGGTTTAGCCGTGAAAAGGTAACAAACAGGCAGACAGAGCTACTTTTGCATTTCTGATAATAGTTTGGATATGGTTACTAAGTATACTAGGTATTTGTACAAATGTACAGTATATGGCGATACAACATCAGGAACATAAAACTGGAAACCCCCCCATTACCATGAATATTACATCCTAGAGGGATGTACAATAAATGTCAGAGCTTTAAATCTACTTACTCGAAAGGTCGTGCCCTAGTGCGAGATACAAGTGTTAGAAAAGGTCAGATAATGTGCGGCAATGACGAAGAGGTGTGGTTTACACGCCATGAATAAGCTTATTCAGAAAGGTTATTCAGTAGCGCTTGGACTTATGAATTTTCCATGAGTACAAGGATGTTTGGTCTTATCAGTAAAGCAAGAGCTAATTGAAAAAAGGACAGCTCTGAAAAGTGTTGATAAGGCACACGACTCTCCTGACCTACCCGGCTATCGAGAATGTTTGCGAAGTGCTATTTCATGGATTTAACAAGAAAATGGGAAAAAAGTAGAATTTACAGGATTTTGCCAAATTGTGTTTTTTTTTTTTAGAAGAAAATCTCGCCTTGAGAATGTATTTTTTTTAATTTAAAGGGGATGTCTAGTTTTGAAAAGCCGTTTCAAATACCCAGAACTTAGCAGTGGGTATCATATTCTGGACTTCTATATATGAGACCTTGGTCAGACAAGTATTTTTTCTGTGTGCAAAAAGATCGCCACTCACGTGTGAAAAAAAAAAGGGCATGACCGGGTGAATTCCAGCTATTTGAAGAAGCCCATTCATATGACCGGAGGTGCGTGTTTTCCAGCTCCCATAGGAGTCTATGGAAAGCACGCTCCAAAGATAGGACACGTCCTATCTTTGCGCGCACCTTTAGGGCGCCCACCCACTGGCGATTTTTTTTCTTTGCGTTTTGCGTTTTTTCTCAAGAGCAATTAGAATTGAATGTACTCCTGTCCACTGGCGTTTTTTTTTGCGTTGCGTTGCGTTTTTTAACATAGGAACTGTCAGTTGCATATGTGTCCTTATTTTTCTCCTAATGCACCCATGAAAGTCAATGGAAATTAATGGAAAAGCCGCGAAAACACGGCAAAAAACGCCGCGGAAAACGCGGGGAAAACGCGGCGTTTTTCACGCACGAAAATCGCAAACGCCAGTGGGTGGGCGCCCTTAGATGCGAGTTGCACTAACCAGTTGTACATGTGACACTTTCATAAGAAAGAGTTGGTTCCAATAGATGCAATCTTTTTGCGCACCTATTCGTGCGCGGAAAAAACGCTCATCTGACCGAGGCCTTAAGTAGGGCAGGGAATGGTTATAAAGAGCATTTGTAGGACTGGCATGTCTATTAGAGATGAGCGAACGTGTTCGTCCGAGCTTGATATTCGTGCGAATATTAGGGTGTTCGGGATGTTCGTTATTCGTAACGAACACCATGCGGTGTTCGGGTTACTTTCACTTCCTTCCCTGAGACGTTAGCGCGCTTTTCTGGCCAATTGAAAGACAGGGAAGGCATTACAACTTCCCCCTGTGACGTTCAAGCCCTATACCACCCCCCTGCTGTGAGTGGCTGGCGAGATCAGGTGTCCGCCTAATATAAAAGTCGGCCCCTCCCGCGGCTCGCCTCAGATGCGGTGTGAGTTAGATGAGGGACAGTGCTGTTTGTACCGGAGCTGCTGTAGGGAAAGAATTGGTAGTTAGTGTAGGCTTCAAGACCCCCAAAGGTCCTTATTAGGGCCAGTAATACCTGTGTGTTGGCTGCTGTTAGCAGTGGCAATTTTCTTTTTCTTCTCAAAATCGCCTCTGCAGAGCGTTGCACCCGGCATTAGGGACAGAAGTGTTGCATAGGCAGGGAGAGTGTTTAACCGTGTGCAGTACTGTCCAGGCTGCTGTTAGCTGTGCTGCATATTTTTTTTCTTCTCAAAATCGCCTCTGCAGAGCATTGCACCCTCCATTGATACTGCAGGGAAAGAATTGTGTAGGCAGGGCCACAACACAGTTATTATTCATTGAATATACGCAGTGCGGCCTTTTGCTTGTAAAACAAGTGAAAAAAATTCTATTTGACCTGCCTCTGTCCGTCCTAAGGGCGGTGGACACGTGTCGGCTGCGTGTGCAACGTTTAAAAATCAGACGCACCCAGCTACGGTTTACTGCTGGCTTCGCCATTTGCTTTCCTTAATTGGGAAAAAAAATACCTGCTCTGCCAGAGTTAATAACTCTGCTACCCTCAAGTTCTGTGCCACATTAGCAGGGCCACAGCACAGTTATTAAACTTCTCATGTTCATTGAATATACGCAGTGCTGCCTTTTGGTGGAAAAAAACTGAAAAAAATTCTATTTGTCCTGCCTCTGTCCGTCCTAAGGGCGGTGGACACGTGTCGGCTGCGTGTGCAACGTTTAAAAATCAGACGCACCCAGCTACGTTTTACTCCTGCCTTCGCCATTTGCTTTCCTTAATTTGGAAAAAAAAACCCTGCTCTGCCAGAGTTATAATAACTCTGCTACCCTCAAGTTCTGTGCCACATTAGCAGGGCCACAGCACAGTTATTAAACTTAGATTATTCATTCACTAGAGGCAGTGGGGCCTTTCGTTTTCAAAAAAGGAAAAAAATTATATTTGGCCTGCAGTCTTGCGCCAATTTATTTCCTGCCTGTGAGATCAAATCACTGGTAATACAGCATGCTGAGGGGTAGGGGTAGGACACTTTGGTGTGCGCTGTGGGGGGGAGGGGGGCGGTTGGGCAGCATGTAACCCAGGAGAAGTGGCAGCGGAGTGTCATGCAGGCGGTGATTGTGCTTTGTTGGAGGTAGTGTGGTGCTTAGCAAAGGTATGCATTGCTAATGATGGCTTTTCAGAAGTAAAAGTTATTGGGAGGGGGGGGGGCCCACTCTTGCCGCTATTGTGGCTTAATAGTGGGACCTGTGAACTTGAGATGCAGCCCAACATGTAGCCCCTCGCCTGCCCTATCCGTTGCTGTGTCGTTCCCATCACTTTCTTGAATTGCCCAGATTTTCACACATGAAAACCTTAGCGAGCATCGGCGAAATACAAAAATGTTCTGGTCGCCCATTGACTTCAATGGGGTTCGTTATTCGAAACGAACCCTCGAACATCGCGGGAAGTTCGTTTCGAATAACGAACACCCGAACATTTTGGTGTTCGCTCATCTCTAATGTCTATACATCAAACAGACACCCTGTTGATTCCAACTGAAACTATGTAATGCTTCATTTCCCCTGTAGTGGCGCTACATGAAAACACTTGCTGCTACTTCCTTCCATAGATTATAGCTGATCGCTGAGGATGCAACAACCTTGAAAATGAAGTTATGGTGAAAATTGTTCTATTAGCATCTTATTTTGGCCTTTCCTCCTAATGTTCCACCTTTACAAAGGAGTTTATTATACCCTATCCTACCAAATGTAATTGGACACATGAACAAGAATCAACAGTAGTATTTATTTCTATATGTTAATACTTAGTGGGGTTCCTTTGGCCCTAATGACATTGGATACTCTGTGGTATATTTTCTACCACTGTCTGATACACTTCTGCTGGTATTTCCCTCCATTCATCCTGCAAATGTCTGGTGAGTTCTCTCAAAGAAGATGGACGCTGTTCATATTTCCTAAACTGACGTTCCAGCTTGTCCCAAAGATGTCCAGTAGGTTCAGGTCAGGACTCTGCAGCCGGTCAATCATGGAACATCCATATCCTCAAAGCAAAGCAAAATAGTGTTGGATGTGTGACAAGGCACGTTGTCTTGTTGGAAGTATGGCTGACCATTCCCCGAGTATTGCCTCATTGTTGGCAGCACATTATGGTCTAGAATGTCATGGTACACCTCCGTGTTCATGGTTCTTGTCACTACAAGCAACGGACCGAGACCATGCCACGTAAAACATCCCCAGACCATAATGGAACCTCCACCGTACTTAACTGATGGCACAATATGCACAGCTGAGGGTGTTCCCCAGGCGTCCTCCACACCCATGTACCTCCATCTGATTTGAAAATGGAGTAATTTGTCACTCCATAGAACGTTTATTCTATTGGTCAACTATCCAATGACAACACTCCTTGCACCATTGTAGGTGGGCTTAGACATCTTCTTTGACAGAACTCGTCTATCATTTGCAGGGAAAGACCAGCTGAAGTGTATTAGGCGTTAGTAGAAAATACGCCATAGAGTATTCAATGTCATTAGGGCCAAAGAAGGCCCCACTATGTAGTAACATACATAAATAAATACTACTTTTGATTCTTGCTCAGGCGTTCCATTACTTTTATTAGGATAGCTTATCTTTCTATGACCATGCAATTAAGCAGAATATTTACTAATTTGGAATCTGTTAGGTCTCATTGATGTCAGATTTGAGGAATTTTATTACACTTATTTTTGTAATGTACATTGTAACCAATGACTAATATATGCCTAGAATGTCACTTTTAATAACGACATTCTAAAAGAATGCAGAGAAATACATTAAACAATGCCAATTGGGAATCCTTTTAAGGCTTCATTCATACGAGGGTGTCTGATTATGGTGTGTGAAAAACAGATCAATTTCAATGCCTCTGTATGTCAATGTGACATTCATATGAGTGGGCCCTTTTTTATGTCCATTCATCATACATACGTCATGTGTTTTCCTTGTGCGCAAGAAAAAAATGGGAGGAGACTCAATTTATGTCACTTTTCTCACAACCCACAGAAACCATCCAGAGAAAGTCACATGATGATGTGCGTGCAAAAAAAGGAACAAACTCAGATGCCACTCATTCAGGGGTGTAGCTATAGGGGATGCAGAGGTAACAGTCGCTATCAGGCGCCAGAGCCTTAGGAGGCCCAAAGCCATCTATCAGAAACACTAGGCCCCCTACATTTAGCCTCTGCCTAATCTTTTAAGATTCTATTGTAGTACCCCCGAGTCGGGTACTCCAGCCCTTCTGTGGTTATGTGAGAGTTAAATGATGTTTTTTTGTTGTATGTGCTAGATATGAAGGTTTATGCTGTTATGATGTTCATACTTTCTCACTGTATTGTGCGTACTGGTAAATATTCTCCAGACCCTTAGTAAATTCAGGACACCTAGCTACAGTCAGAGGAGTGTGTAGCCAGGTTCAGAAGGAAAGAGGGCCTGTGATTGGTAGATTCCCTTTATAGGCTGGGTTAGAGTGACAGAATAAAAGGAGAGAGTGGGTGAGCTAAGAAGAGGAAGGAAACTAAGTCAGCCATACATAGGCACAGCCAGGGAGCAAAGCTGGAGGGAAGAACACAGATCACCAATGTAGTCCCTTGTACCAAGCCCATGAGAATCTGCAGAAGTAATTAATGCCTGTAACTGTAATTGGCCATCTCAAAGTCTTTGCATATGAACTGTTAGAAGCAAGTAATTCTCTCTTCTGCTCTTGAAGGATAAAGCTATTTTTGTTTACTTTACAACTCAACTCCTGGAGTCCCTTTCCACCAACTTAACACCTGCACTGAGGTACCACACTATGTGCTCCAGGGAGACAGAGGTTCTACCCTCATTGTAATTATTTTTCCACTTTTTATAATTATTATTTTATTATTACAATATTATTTATTATGTTCCAAATAGGTCCCTACCTGTACACAGACTGACATTACTACAAAAAAACAACTTCCCCTACCCGACTCTGGGGGTTGCGCCCCACTGTGGAACACTGCATCAGGCCATGTTTTCCCATTAGAGAGGAGCAGCAGTGCACCATGACTGTCATCTGATTCCCCTCCATTGGCCCAGTCTGGGTCGCTGCACATACACCTCTTTATCACTTAATTACTGTCCCTCTTACGGTACTATGGCCATTTTTCTTTCTTTTTTTGCTACATCCATTAATCTTAGAGCGGACCAACAGTCATGAAGGCAGGATAAGATTTAGGCAGAAAAAAACTCCTATCAGTAGAAAAAGATAAAAAGCACGAAACCGAAGTGAAATTTTTGAACTATAGAAAAGTGTTATCTGGGACTTCGCACTATTATAAAATGCCAGCAAATAAAAAATACAAGTTTTTTTACTCTCTGTAGTTGTTATAAAATGACTTTCATCTTGTTTACTGTGACACCGCGTCTGAGTTTTTAGAATATCCTAAGCTCTGATTCACTCCGAACCGTAGCACAACATTTATCTCAATTAGACTTCAAATCGTCAAAATAAGGGGAAAAACACAAAAGAGAGGTGGCATTTGAATTAGTATGCATTGTCACATCCAGTTACAAGTTGTCCTCCCGACGCTAGAATATGTTACATGGGAGTCTCAAGCGCACATTCTGCATTCTTCAATGCGGAATATACAACTAATTACATGCCGCGAGAACCCGGTGTCTCTTTCTGGCTTCCTTTGTTTTTGAGTCTATGTTTACTATCAGGAACAATGAGGAAGATATGTTTACCTCTTGGAGTGTCATTTCACGGGACAACTATAGTCTGAATAATGGAAGCAACAGTTGTTCGGTGCAGACTCAACCACCAACTGGGTGACAAGTGAGAATTTGTTCACTAGTTGCTTCATTTCAGCTTACCTAAAAATAGTCTCTGGTTGTCTTAATTATCATCTGGTGTAAACAGGTAATCATTGGCTTTCAATAACTTTATAGGGAGGTTTGCCTCTTTTTTGGTGTGCGCCTCCCACACTGATTGGCTTCCACTTTTTTTAACCCCTTTCCTCCATATGACGTAAGGGTACGCCATGGAAGCGGCGTACTTCCCGCAAAATGACGTACCCTTACGTCATAGGGATAGCGCGAGATCATCACAGATCTTGCGCTATCCGGCAGCAGGAGCCGGCTGTCACTGATAGCCAGCCTCCCACTGCAACAGCGCGGGTGCTTCAGAAGCACCCACATTGTGCTTCCGATGCACCCGCAACAGCGCGGGTGCATCGGAAGCATTGACAGTGTCCATTGAAGTCAATAAAAGCCGTTCGACCCGCGGCCCTTCTGCAATCATCATTGCAGAAAGGTCGCGGAGTCAGCGCCATCGCATAGCAAAAGTGCGGCATATTCTATACTGTGCATGTACGCTGGGATCTGAAGTAACTATGAAGACTATGTCATTGTACCATAATCAACTTAAAATTGTACTCCTCTCACTAATAAGCCTGCTCCTGTTCGGTACATTGGTGGCATTATGCTTGCTTCAATTTCCCATCATAATGTATTGTTTGGTATGGTGCTACAGTACACATAATGGCCTGCAGAGGGCTGTAGAAAGGCATTTAGGCTGTAGAGATTAAAGAGAACACCTGTGGGTGTGGCAGGAAGTAACATAAAAGTATGAGTTCCTGCCACACTCAGGGGGAAGTTGACCACCAACCCATCCAAGCTGTTGTCTGTGGATATTGGAGGCCATAACATACATACCATGGCGATTTTTGATATGGGCAGACTCATTGTTCTGATGCATCGGACGTGGTTGCGCAAAAGTGGAAAATAACAGCCAAGCCAAGAGAGCCTCATCCTCTAGTGAAGACATGGTTCTCGGAGCACTGCTAACAACTTTCACCAACAGAGCAAAGCACAAGAAAATGGCACCTGGTGAGCGCTAGAAGGGTGTTTCCAGGGGGTTGGGCAACTTCTGAGCTCAATTCCTGCTTGTGTTCATTCAAAAAAAGCACGCATATGTGGGGATATATGGAAAAATGCTGCAACTTTTACTGTAAGTATTACGATACAGTTGTGTGAGCCTGGCCTTAAACAAATTCAACCCGGAAAAGTTTTCATCAAATTTCTTGCAATATTTTCATTTTTTTTTTAAAGTTTTCTCTAAAACAATTTTTTTTGACTTGACCCATTTTGGAAAAACGTTCCTCACATGCTAAATAAACATCCACGATGTAGCGTTGAGCTGAAATTTCTCTGGATATAAGCATCTCTTGTACGCTTCTAATATTGAATGAATGTGTTTGTGCTTCATCTCAGCCTCCTTCAGCAGCTCCTTCAGATGATTTCTTATGTTGTCTTTCCAGCATGAACTTCCTGCCAACTGCTGTAACTGAACATAGATAAGAAAAGACTGATACTTCCCTCCTCCTCAAGATCTTCATCTGCCTTACCGTCACAGTTAACAACACGTTCACTTCTTGTACTCATGTGTCAAGAGTGATCCCCGATCCTGGTTCGGTGACAATCAGGCCTTCCTTCATGCAGTTGTGATACTTCATCACATCTATTATATTACTGTGTTCTCTGCATTATTCTCCAAGAAAATAGGGATTGCTGTTGACAGGAAGCAAGGTTATACTTGGACTTGTGACCCCCCCCCCCCCCCATAGTCTCTATTCATTTACCATTTTTATTCATTACTTTATATATTTTTTTTTTACATCTTTATTTTACTATTTTTTATTTCATGTAATTTTTGTAATTTTTTTGGAATGTTTTTATTGGTCCAACCTCCAATAAATACACTATTAGTAACTCGCCACTTAAAGTGTCGGTTCTTGTTTCTTCAAACCACTTGGATTATTGTGGTTCTGGCCACGGGGAATTGATGGAGGTCCCCATGGGCCTTCGCACCTTTCTGTTGAAGTAAATAACCCATCTTTTAGTCTTCTCACTTAGGGCTCCTGCACACGGGCGGATTTGATTTGCAGAGTCCAGGGCTGGTGGCTGCCCCCATATTCCACAGCAAATACCACCCATAGCCTCCTTAGGAGAACTGCTGCTTCCTGCACATGAGCGGAAATCAACTGTGATTTTCGCTTGCGGCATAAAAATCACAGCATGCTCCATTTCTATGTGTTTTCCACCTGGACGGCTTCCATTGAAGTCAATGGAAGCCGGCGGTCCTGCTGCCCTTCCGCAATGATCATTGCAGAAAGCTTGCGGCATCCACGTCATCTCCTAGCCACGATGCAGCATTATCTGTACTGCACATGTCTGACAGTGCGACTGACGGCGCTTCCGCAGTACAGATGAGGAAGAATCCGGACAGGTAAGTGGGGTCACCAGCCTGGCACAAGCTCGGATACAGCTGCAGGATCTGACCTTGTCGTTTACAGGAGGCCTTACTAATCATTCTATTTCTTGGAGGATTGTCCTTGAGCACTGTATTACTTTTTTGTTGTTACTCTACTTTACCTGATACCCCAGCCCTGGATTGAATGCAATGGCTGCAACTGACACTCTCCATGGTGGATATCCACATTGGATGAGGATCCCCTTACCCATTCCAGTTTCATTCAAAAGGCCATCCAGGCTGTCAGGTGCTGTGGTGCACCCGCACATACAGGGGTGACCCCACAACACCATGTGAGTCTGTTTCTGAATATTTACCTGTTTCCTATATTTGGGGGCGCTGTTCTTACGTTTTATCCATTTTACCCATACATCTATTACATGTAGTTAAATAACAATCAAGCATATGCTGACCCACACACCCACTTCCCTAGATAGGGGTCTCTATTACAACTATGGTCGTGTCTGCCGCTGGGCTCAAAACAAACATACTCTAATTGGAAATCAATTCCAAAAATGCTATAGTAATAGTTATAGTAATTTAAAAAAAATCATATTTGTGTTTTAATATCTATAATATAATCACCAGCAGGAAAGGCCATTATAAGAGCCTGCTCCACCCCTCTTCTCCCTCTTTCCTAAATTCTTCATGAGAGATGGGGACGGTGAGCCCCCTTCACAGTTCCTGAAACCCAAGCTTTCTCAGAAATCGGGTAGGCTGCAGAATAAATCCAGTCCCTGTGTTGCGGTATGCTAGCTGCAATCAGGAGGTGGAACCAGAGTGGTGTTTCTATGTCAGCCTGGCCCATATTACCACACCTCGGGCACCGTTGAATGCCTCTTTACTGTCACTGCAGAAAGTCCTTTAGATGCTGTCTGTCGGAAATCCCCCTCGGTCTTCTGTCATTGCAGAGGATCAATTAGGAGTCATCTGTCATTTGTGTTTCATGTCATTGCCGAAGCTCCACTCTTCTCTTCCCAGCTGATTGGGCAACAGGGAGGTGTTTCCACTACCGACCAATCAGCCATGACTGGTGTGTATTTATTCCGATCCCACAATCACATCTGTGCTGGTTATTTTACTGTGCGCATGCATGCTGTTCAGACATTTGCCTGGTGTAATCTATGTCTGGTCTAGATCCTGTTCTGTTTGGTGATTGGATGCTTGAGTTTAGTTCTGTCTGTTTCCTCTTTATGATGGTGGTCGGACATCTGAGGTGCATGTCCTGTTTATTGTGTATGGTGTACATGAATCCCCTCAATCCGTTGGGTGCAGGGGCGTAAGTAAAGGCTCAGGGGCCCTGATTCAAAAGGTGAACTGGGGCCACCCTTTATCTGTATCTGTACCCGTACCCATACCTAAACCATGCTGCACAGAGACATAACTTGAAGCTTCTGGGCACCAAAATAAAATCTGTAACAGGGCCCCCAACTATACTGCTTTATTCATAGTACTGGGCTCCCTATACGGAGAAGAGAGGCCTTATGGGCCCCCTAAGGCTCCTGGGCTTGGGTGCAACCGCATCCCCTGCACCCTCTATAGTTACGCCCCTGGTTGAGTGCAGATGCCTGAACCATGTACTGTTTTTGTGTCTGGTGTGGTTGCAGACTCCTGTCTGTTATCTGCCTTATCCTAGCCCTGTTGGCATTCCCATCTTTTGTATGTCCTTCCCTATCCTCCATCTATGGACAGACTAGGTTCCTTAGGTTCGAGACGTAGGGCCATCCCTACCAGGATGATCACCCTACTATTAGGCAGGGTCCGCCAAGCCAATGTTGCTAAGGGATAGTATTCCCACTCTAGCCTTTTGGTTTATGCCTTTTTTTGGAGATGTTACATAAGTATATGCCATTATGGACATTATCACGTCATGGTTTGATGTATTGGTGAGGTGACGTTTGTGGAGGACATTGTAGTTACACCCTGCACAAACATAACATTCTGATGGAGCCATTCAAGGAGCCATTCTATTTTGCTACATTCAGACGGTCAATGTAGGTTAAAGGGTAGGATTTCCAAATTTTTTGCCAAAAAATGCCAATGGCAGGTTATACAGTAATGCTTATTTTCTTTGCTCCATTCTGTTTGCCAGAATGATGGACAACCGCTGGGGCAAAAATGCATCTACTGAGTCGGTTGAATTAACGCTTTCCAATTCACTGTCTGAAGTCTTCAGACATTCTGATTGAAGGCTGTACAGCTCCAATGTCGGAAGACGTCCGGCAGGGTATTCTTACTGTATATTGCCGGCCGCTCTGTTATTGGGGGCCTCTCCAGCATGTCCCATACTGCAGTACTGGCTCTAGCCAGCAGATGGTGCCATTGTATAATGGCAGAAAGAGAAAACCCCCTAGGAAACCCTGAGTCCAAAATTAGATTTCAAAGGGTTAAACCAAAGAGTATTTAATAAATACACAAAACAGCTGAATTGGGAGTAAAATGGTCAAAACTTTATTTATAATCACAGGACCGACCTTCAACACTCTGAAGAATAAAACCCCCCTGTGGAGGAAACCTCTAAGGGAACTAAGACTGAAGGATTGTTCTTCTCTGAGGCTTAGGAGGAAATTAACCCCTTTGTGAACCGCCTATTTTTGCCTTACGGACCAAGAGATTTTCATTGTCGCATTGCATAGCCACAACTCATTGACATAGCCGTATGAGGGCATGTTTTTTTAATGAGGTGTATTATTTTATTCTTTAATGGCACCACTAAGGGGTACATATAATATGTTATATAACTTTTGTTAATTTTTTTTTTTTCTTTGGGGGGGGGGGGGGGGGACATGAAAAAACTCCCCAGAAATTCTGCATTGTTTTTGTTTTTGTTTTTATGGGGTTCACCATTCAGTAAAAATAACATGATAACTTTCTTTTGTGCATTTGCATGATTACTGCGATACCAAGTTTATACGGATTTTTTTCTACTACTTTTGCACAATAGGAATACGTTTTTAAAGAATAAACAATTGAATCTTCACCCCATTCTAAGACGCACAATATTTTTGTTTTCTGGGCACAGAGCTATGTGAGGGCTTGTTTTTTTTAGGAAGAGTTGTAGTTTTTATTGGTACCATCTTGAGGTGCATGTGATTTTTATTGCATTTTTGGGGAGGTGAACAAATGAAAAATAGCAATTCTGGCAATAATTTTTAAAATTATTTTTGCAGCATTCACCCATGCGCAATGAATAAGAAAATACGTTCATTGTTTGGGTCGTTACGAACATGGCGATACCTCATATATGATGCTTTTTTGAAATTTCTTTTGCTTTTCTTATCCCTTTAAAAAGGGTTTTTGTGGGGAAAATGTATTTTTTTTAGAGCTAAAACACATGGGCGTGTTTTTGTCACGTTATGCGGATTCGC
Organism: Eleutherodactylus coqui; assembly: GCF_035609145.1. Taxonomy (NCBI): domain Eukaryota; kingdom Metazoa; phylum Chordata; class Amphibia; order Anura; family Eleutherodactylidae; genus Eleutherodactylus; species Eleutherodactylus coqui. The sequence continues at coordinate 109,486,811 of NC_089847.1, forward strand.
GGCCGTACTAGAGGACGAAAGGAAACCATTGATTTCAATAGTTTCGTTTTACCATGGTGATTCTCGCACGTCAATACTAAACGCGAGAAAAGATAGGACTTGCCCTCGCTTTCTCGCACATGGTTTTTCGAGCTTTTTTTTTCAAACTCAAGCACTATAGTGCAGAGTTTGAATAGTCAAAAGGAAAAAAAAACAATTCATGCGCTAATATGCTTTACAGCAGCAAGCGTATTAGCGCATGCGTCCATCTGTTTAATTCTTTTTCTCCAAATTACACTTTTTAAACTATTTTTAGTCCCTGAAGGGGAATTGAAATGCAACCATTCGATTGTCAGGATGGCACACTGCATTACTTATGTAATGCAGTGTACTACGCTTATGGCAGCATCCTATTATACTCTGCGCGAGAGCGGGTCTAATAGGCTGAGTTACATTGCAGACACTAAGTCCTTTGTCAGGCCTTCAACTGCCTTGGGAACCCAATGATACCCTGCAATGATACTGCGGGATGCCAATGGGTGACAGAATGAGCCCCCTCCTCCTGTCATTTGCGTACATACTGCAGTTGGTATTAATTGTGGCAACGGTAAGCTTAACTAGAGCAACCAGTGTCAAGCAGCTGCTGCCAAGGCAAATAGGATCATGGGGTGCATAAAAAGATTCTAGGGGCACATGATTGTTCTTCCTCTTTACAAGTCACTGATCAGACCACAGTTTGGACAGTTTGGGGCAGCGGCAGGGGTGTATTTTCCCCGGTCAAAGTCTGTACTGATTTTTGCCTGGGCTGAAGGGGGTGGGTTTGTTTTACTGTTGGGCTTGGATTATTACCCCTAAATGCGCTGTAACATGGAAGCATTTGGAGCTAGTAATGTAGGCCCATCTGGAAGGCTGGCCCTAGCCCCCGTTCCAGCCACAAATCAGTACAGACACTGCTAGGACCTTCAGGAATTCAGCCAATCAGGAGCTAGGGGTGTGACAGGGGCATTCCTCCATGCAAGCCCTGTCAAACCCTTAGCTTCCGGTGGTAACATGGTACAATAGTGCCCTGGCAGATCACTGATGGAGGCCCTGAGACCATATCCTTAGTTTATAACAGCCTGGGGCAATTTTAAAAGAAAAAGAAGAATGAATTATAAAAGGAGGTAGAATGGGGGATTGCAGCCTGTGGTGGTTTTACTCCTTATGAACATAAATTTTTGTGCATTTTTTAAAATCAGTATTTACCTTTTTTATTGATGTCGCTTGAGTATAGATAATTTTTTTGCTTTGTACATAATATGGCCATTCACCCCTTCCGCCCCCCCCCCCCCCCCCCCTCTTTAATTCTGGGAGTTCTTGTACTGCATCCTGGCCGGGTGAGAGGGAGGAGGAGGGAGGTCCTGCTGAGCATACTGCTGTCCTGCACTGTGTTTAGTGTCTATTATATTAATGGACAATTCACAGACTCTGAATGTGTAATCTGAGGTACCTTTATAACTAATAGTCAGTAAGTTAAGGCCCATTTACACGCAAAGATAATCTTTCAAACACGTGAAAGATTTTACGATCTATTTGTATAAAGTGTTAATGGCCATTAACACTTTATCATCTTCATTTGCAGGTAAAAGAGCCTCCAGCTGCTGTTTGCAGAGCCCTACATGTGATGAATTGCATGCCCAGCTGTGCATTGTTCTCTTTATGGCTGTCAGCAGGTTGTTATCTGCCGACTCCCGGGGAGATAACAGCGTGCTTGCAGTCTGTCGAGAGATACATTCATCTCTCTGCAGCTGAACACTGGATTTTAAGTTCACCTTAAAATCATCGTTCACGCGAAAAGTGCCTGATGCCCCGGGTTACATGTAACATTATCGCTCATTTTTGGTCATTTGAACGAATTTTGAGCAATAATCGTTATGTGTAAATGGGCCATTATGCTGATTATCAGCTGCCAATAGTTATCATTTTGTTTCTGCCATATTTAATGTTTACCTAAAGATGGCAAAAATGTTGCGGTAAATCCCCCCCCCTCCCCCCTGATAGTGGATGTACGCTGGTATCTCCAACTGTTCTGCATTTCCCAATGTGCTACGGTTAATTAGAGCCGAGCGCCCTTTTCATGGTTGGATCCCATTTATCAGATGTTCCTTGCTCTGTGTATATGGAGCCCCCTATAGGCCGTGTCCTGCAGCCGCTGCCGCCGGGTCTTCATGATCCGTCTAATTCTGGAGGGTTGAGCAGCGGCAATCGCTTTCGTTGATGTATAAGGGGAAACGCAGACAAAAGACGAAAACCACAATGCATTTTTAGAACCTTTATTGGAAATGCAATAAGCAACATTGTAATGAAATCTTACAGGACTTGTAAAGAATTACACAATGATCCCAGTGACTCTCCGGTCAGGCCCGGTGGAGACCACAGAACTCGCCGCGGTCCTTCTGAACAGGCCACCGATGTCCTGAGAGGAGAGCCGCCGGACCCAAAGATCCAGAGGAAGGCGAACAAAACCCCCAGAGAGTTCTACCTCAGGGGGGAAAATAATTCCTTCCTGACCCCAAATGTGGCGATCGGCTGTCACCCTGGATCTGCTCTATCCTGCTGCATATTGCTGGTGTCATGTCCGGGTCTGCTGGATCTGTCACGCATCTGACCTTTAGACTTCTCCGTCTGGGTCTCTTGTGTGGCTGACCTTCAGATGTTTTTTCTTCGTCTGGGTCTCTTGTGTGGCTGACCTTCAGACTTTTTTTCTCCATCTGGGTCTCTTGTGTGGCTGATCTTTAGATGTTTTTTGTTCGTCTGGGTCTCGTGTGCCCGACCTTCAGATGTTTTTACTCCGTCTGGGTCTCTTGTGTGCCCGACCTTCAGATGTTTTTTCTCCGTCTGGGTCTCTTGTGTGCCTGACCTTCAGACTTCTTCCCTGTCTGGATCTGTTGCGTGTCTGACTTGCCCCCTTCTGGGTCTGTCCCGCTGTGCGTTGGCCCGGTCAGGAGCCCGGTGATGTTCTTACCTTGTACTAGTCTCCTTGAGATTGTTAATCTAAACTTAAAAAAAACGGCTCTCTTAGTTCTTTTCATCTCCTCGACAAAAATTGGCCCCTCCTGTGATGCCGGTGATGTGTTGCTCCGCGATGCCGGTGATGTGTTGCTCCGCGATGCCGGTGATGTGTTGCTCCGCGATGCCGGTGATGTGTTGCTCCGCGATGCCGGTGATGTGTTGCTCCGTGATGCCGGTGATGCGTTGCTCCGCGATGCCGGTGATGTGTTGCTCCGCGATGCCGGTGATGTGTTGCTCCGCGATGCCGGTGATGTGTTGCTCCGCGATGCCGGTGATGTGTTGCTCCGTGATGCCGGTGATGCGTTGCTCCGCGATGCCGGTGATGTGTTGCTCCGCGATGCCGGTGATGCGTTGCTCCGCGATGCCGGTGACGTGTTGCTCCGCGATGCCGGTGATGTGTTGCTCCGCGATGCCGGTGATGTGTTGCTCCGCGATGTCGGTGATGTGTTGCTCCGCGATGCCGGTGATGCGTTGCTCCGCGATGCCGGTGATGCGTTGCTCCGCGATGCCGGTGACGCGTTGCTCCGCGATGCCACCTCTGCTGTTCTTCTAACTGTTCTTCTCAAATGGCCCAGGATGGTTCAGGTTTAGAATATTAAACATTCTGATGTATGGTGACTGTGGAGATGCCTGTGATGTCATGCTTTGTGATGTCATCCTAGCTGCCACTGTATCAAGTTTAACCTTTTCCTTGCCAATAAAATGTCAGTGTATGGCAAATAACAGGGGACATAGGATAGTTAAAGGTTAAACTGTTAACCCCTTCAGGACATACAGTTAAATCCTTTGCATGCAGTATTTCTATGGAGAGTATTTGGGAGCCGATCTTGTAATGTGTAATGTTATGGTACTATATCATACTACAGGAGCGATGAAACGGTCCCCTTTGTAGTTTTTGAAAGTAGTGTTAATTATTAAAATAAATAAGACAAAAATTTTTGAAATTCCACTTTTCCCCTATTTTTTATCATTGCATCTGTAAAAGTCCAATCTATCAAAGAAACGCAGTTGCGCCGTCAGAAAAAGATTACACAATGTCAGAATTTGTTTCTTTTTTTTTTCTTTTAGGTCACCGCATCTCCAAGTGAAACGATGAGCCCTCATACAGCTATGCTAACCGAAAAGTAAAAATGCGATGTCTGTCAGAAGGTGGTGGCAGAAAATAACCTTATTTTGTTCCTTAAGAAGTTGTTCCCCTACCCCCTCCCCCCACCGTAAAAAAACGATATCAATCTTTGTATCCTTGCAATCATGCTGACCCATACAATAGGATGTCGCAATCTTTTTTTTTTTTTCTCCCGCAGTGTAGCAGCCTGCGAGGCATTGCTGATATAAAGAAGCCCATTGGGGGGCATGGGCTTCACATGCATGCAGTTTGCAGCGCTGTCGCATCGCAAGGAAGTCGCGTGATTTTTGTCGCCCATGTGAAAGCGGTTTGCTCTATCGTTTTGCTACGTCTTGTAGCCAATGGTTCCCTATGGAGCCTCATTGCTAATTGTATCGCATGGAACGTACCTGTGATTTTTTTTAATGCTATGTGACACATGTTTAACATTAGAGACTCCTATTGACTTTCTCTTGACAAAATCCTGCGTTTTTTTTCTTTTATCGCGGGTAGCAGCGACTCGATGCTACATTTTTTCCAATAAAAAACCATCAGTGATGCTACAAAGTCACATGTACATGGCAGCGATGTTGTAGCTCGATATAGCTGACACCCGTCTGAAAGAGGCCTAATACAGAGGGTCTTTTGAGGAGGGGTTCGTTATGCCTTAAGTTGGGTATCTTCACTTACGGCAAAATTGACTTGGGCATCTGACTTGGGCCTCGTTCACACGGGCGAGAAAGTTGTGATTTTTGTCACGTTGCGACAGTGCTACAAATTGCATGTATGTGAAGCCCATGCTTTCCTATGGGTTACTTTACACATGCAATATTTTGTAGCATGTGACAACCCGACACAAAAACCTTGCGGGTCCATGGATATCCATGCGACTCATGAGGTTTTGTAGCCCATGTTTCCCTATGGAGCCTTCCTCTCTGTTGCATCTCACAAACACGTGATTTTCGTGTGCTGCGATGCAACTTTGACAGTAGAAAATCCTATTGTCAAAGCCCTAATCTAAACCCTAGTTGCAGGAAAAAATCAAAAAGAACAGTATACATCACCTTAAAAGCGCTGTCAGCCCGGCTGCATCTTCTCCCCGCATCCCCGGCGCGGTTCTTCATCTCTTCTGGCCGGGGATTAAGGAGTCTCCGCCTCCTGGGGGTGCTGCCTCTGATTGGCTGGCGCTTGGCCAGTCACAGCTAGCGCTCGACGAACCAATCACAGCTATTCATCGGGCGTTGGCTCTGATTGGCTGGGCGTCGGACGGTCACGGCCAGCGCTTCCGGGAGGCGGGGGTTTTTCGGTCCCTGGCCAGAGGAGATGAGGAACGGTGCTGGGGAAGAAGTTGCTGTGGAGCCACGGACAGCGCTTATATTTATCACTGCGAGAAACCGCAGCATTATTAAACGGACCAGTGATGCGATATCGCTGCGATTGTCTCGCAGCGATGCCGTGTTGCCCGTATGAACGATGCTTTTAGTTGTTCCTGTTAGATTTTTGCAGTCCTAATTGACTAGAATTGGACAATCGCAGAAATTTTTGCAACGGATTTGCCACAATAAGAACTCCACCTTACCGCAGTCAAATCTCAATTTCTTGGGCTTTCAGTGGATTTAAAGTCCTTTTACACGGGCTGATGATCGGGCACGAACATTCATTTCCCCAATCATTGGCCCGTGTGACTATGCAGACAGTCAGCGAAAGATCACTTGCTTATTCACCAGCTGATTGTGTCTTTGTGTAAATGACGAGATGCGCTGCGGATGAATTCATTCTGTATGGGGACAAAGGATTGTAGTAATGATTGTTCATTCCCATACTAGCGATAATCTGCCCATATGACTGTAATGCTTGCGGAAGTGCTTTTAATGGAAGCCGTCTGCACAGAATCCAACTTCAAATAGAGCATGCTGTGTATTTTTTTGTTTTGTTCCCCCCCCCCCTCCCCCTCCACCTCTCGCCGCGAGCGGAAAATCGCAATTGATATGTGTGCTATGGCAACTATTTGCTCCGGATTCCGCAGTGCAAATCTGCCCGTGTGCAGGCGGCCTAAAGGATCTAGGAAGGTTTAGCTTGCACAAAAGAAGGCTGAGAGGAGACTTAATAGCCGTCTACAAATATCTGAAGGGCTGTCACAGTGCAGAGGGATCAGCCCTATTCTCATTTGTACAAGGGAAGACTAGAAGCAATGGGATGAAACTGAAAGGGAGGAGACACATTAGATATTAGACAGTGAGGGTGATCAGTGAGTGGAAGAGGTTGCCACGGGAGGTGGTGAGTGCGCCTTCAATGGAAGTCTTCAAACAGCATCTGGACAAATATCTGTCTGGGATGATTTAGTTAATCCTGCACTGCGCAGGGGGTCGGACCCGATGACCCTGGAGGTAACTTCCAACTCTGTGATTCTATGAAGACTGCTGATAGTTCATGGCTCTCATAGATCGTACGATGTGTTTGTTTTTTCTATGAAACATAGTTTTTCAAGCTTTTGTTTCAAACTCAAGCACTATAGTGCAGAGTTTGAATAGTCAAAAAAAACCAAAAACAATTCATACACTAATATGCTTCATAGTGACAAGCGTATTAGCGCATGCGCCCATCTGTGTAATTATTTTTCTTCAAATTACACTTTTTTAATGCTATTTTTAGTCCCTGAAGGGGAATTGAAATGCAACCATTCGATTGTCAGGATAGTACACCGCATTACTTATGTAGTGCAGTCTACTCCGCCTATGACAAAATCCTATTATACTCTGCGGGAGACCGGGTCAAATAGGCTGAGTTACATTGCAGACACTAAGTCCTTTGTCAGGCCTTCAACTGCCTTGGGAACCCATTGATACCCTGCAATGATTCTGCGGGATGCCGATGGGTGACAGAATGAGCCCTCTCCTCCTGTCATTTGCGTACATACTGCAGTTGCTATTAATTGTGGCATTTAAGAGGTACCAGGATCTGAGGTTTCTAGACTACTGATGGTTAGAGCAGGAACTTGGCTGTCAGTAGTCAGCCAATCCATTACTTTAAAAGATATATGTGCAGGTTTAAAGCCTATTAGTGAGGTCAGTAGAAAGATGTATTGGTGGTCACTAAGGGGTTAAACAGAATTGATTCATTTTCAACTCCACTTCCATGGATTCTAGCATAAAGATAGCGCTTTATTTAAATCCCATGAATAGAAAACATCTATTTAAATTTCCTGACTAAAAAACATCTTCATATGCGCTAGGAATAAAAAGGCTGTTCGAAACACGTAAGCGCAATTTTTATTCATGAAGTTTAAATAAAATGCTGTTTTTATGCTGGAATCCACAAAAGGGGCGGAGTTGTGTTTCTACTACAGAATCTATACATTGTATCATATTTACATTGAGTGACATTATAGAAGATTCTAGAAAGAATGATAGGTTACAATGAGGAGATATGCGACGGAGTCCGAGTGCAAATGTTACCTCTGCACCCCCTCTAGTTATCTGCCTGGGCCTTACCCGAAATTCAAAGTAGTACATGGAGAAAGGAGTGTAAGGAAAAGTTTTACTGCTGCTCTGTACTAAAGCTGGGAGTGAAATGAGAGTTGAGCTTTTGTTGACTCGTGAGAGTCTTGGGTTACAACAATGAGAAATGATACCTATTCAGAGACAAAAGTCCAAAATAAACCTAGCCGACTAATGCCGTTTCCCGCTACTGTTACCCAACTGCTAAAAGATAGGTTTTGTGATTTACTTGCACCTTCTCAGAGGTGATACTCTTCATATATGTATCCTTTGGTTGGAAAAATAGTGAAAAAAGGAGTATGAAATCATCCATGGCTGCATTTCATGAGACTGATATCAATGGCTGAATTTAGGTTATCTATGATGTAGTCAAGATATTAAGATTAGAGATGAGTGAGTATACTCGCTAAGGGCAATTGCTCGAGCGAGCACTGCCTTTAGCGAGTACCTGCCCGCTCGAGACTGAAGGTTCGGGTGCCGGCGGCAGGCAGGGAGCTGCGGGGGAGAGCGGGGCGGAACAGAGGGGAGATCCCTCTCCCCCCGCTCCCTCCTGCTGACAGACGCTACTCACCGCTTCCCCGCGCCGGCACCCGAACCTTTTGTCTCGAGCGGGCAGGTACTCGCTAAAGGCAATGCTCGCTCGAGCAATTGCCTTTAGCGAGTATACTCGCTCATCTCTAGTTAAGATATATTGTATCTAGCTAACTCGCTGTAGAAATATGTGAGCTCTTAAAGCATGACCAAAAGGGTTAGTCGATCTTTAAAACTTCATGGCCTACCCTCAGAATAGGCACCGATATCCGATCAGTGGAGGGCCAACTCTCAGCACTACCGCAAATGAGCCCATTAAAGGAACTTTAGCACTCATGCAAGCACTATGGCTTCTTCACTGTTTACTTGGGCTGGTTTATACTCAGAAAGATGTACTTTTCATCACTTGAATGGGACAACACTGCAATATTCAGAACAGCCAAAAGTATAAACCAGACCTGCAGCTAGGATATTGGAAGCTTCATCTCATCACAGGCTCAGAATGCTGTTTTGTTCCTCCCTATACTGTTACTAGTGGGGTACCACAGGGGCGGTATTGAAGGGGTTGCCGTTACTAGTGGGGTACCACAGGGGCAGTATTAAAGGGGTCACCGTTACTAGTGGGGTACCTCAGGGTTCAATTTTGGGCCCTATTCTTTTTAATATATTTATTAATGACCTTGTGGAGGTATTGGGCTGTCAAGTATCAATATTTACAGATGATGTAGAACGATGAAAAGTAATCTACAGAAGAGAGACCTGTATATGATTTCAAATGGATCTAGATAAGTTGGGGCATAAAAGTGGTAAATTAGGTTTACCACTGATAAATGTAAGGTTATGTACAAGGGTAAAGGAAATACATGTCACAGTTAGACACTAAATGGGAAACCACTGGAAAACACTGACATGGAAAAGGAGTGGGAGATTTTAACGGTAAGCTTAACTGGAGCAACCAGTGTCAAGCAGCTGCTGCCAAGGCAAGTAGGATCATGGGGTGCATAAAAAGATTCTAGGAGCACATGATGAGAACATTGTTCTTCCTCTTTACAAGTGACTGGTCAGACCACACATAGAATATTATGTACAGCTTTGGGCACCGGCAGGGGTGTAGCTATAGGGTGTGCAGAAGTAGCGGTCACTACCGGGCCCTAGAGCCTTGGCGGCCCCTCTATCATATTACAAAACACTAGTATTATAACATGCACATGGATGCCTGGGGAGCCATGTTCGGATTTTGCATCGGGGCCCCCTACATTTAGCCTCTACCAAATTTTTAAAGATTCTAGCAATGCTCTTGTCTACTATTATTGCATTGATGGGCTTCTTAAAGGGGTCGTCCCGCGCCGAAACGGGTTTTTTGTTTTTTTTTAACCCCCTACCCGTTCGGCGCGAGACAACCCCGATGCAGGGGTTAAAAAAACAAAACGGAGAGTGCTTACCTGAATCCCGGCGGTCCGGCGTCTTCATACTCACCTGCTGAAGATGGCCGCCGGGGTCTGCTCCCTCCGTGGACCGCAGCTCTTCTGTGCGGTCCATTGCCGATTCCAGCCTCCTGATTGGCTGGAATCGGCACGTGACGGGGCGGAGCTACACGGAGCCGGCATTCTGCACGAGCGGCCCCATTGAAGACAGCAGAAGACCCGGACTGCGCAAGCGCGGCTAATTTGGCCATCGGAGGCCGAAAATTAGTCGGCACCATGGAGACGAGGACGCCAGCAACGGAGCAGGTAAGTATAAAACTTTTGATAACTTCTGTATGGCTCATAATTAATGCACAATGTATATTACAAAGTGCATTAATATGGCCATACAGAAGTGTATAGACCCACTTGCTGCCGCGGGACAACCCCTTTAAGTGAGACTCAACAATGCAGAGAAAAGTTGTGGAAGGGTCCCCATGCTGAATTTTTGCATCCAGGCCCACAAGTCTTTAGCTACGCCTCTGGGCACCGGTACTCAAGAAGGACATATTGGAGTTTGAGCGAGTACAAAGGCGTGCAGCTAAAGTAAAATACTGTGTTATCATGTTATACTTTTGGCTGCAGCTCTGCTTGTTCAGATTGGCCCCTATGAATAAGCACAAGCCCACCATTAACCCTTTCCAATCCACTGTCTGACGTCTAAAGACATTATGATTTAAGGTTGTACAACTCTGATGTTGGAAGACATCCGTCGGTGTTCTCTTACTGTATATTGCCAGCCTCTCTGCTGTCGGAGCCTATCCAATGTGTCACCTCATGCAGTACTGGCTTTAGTCAGCAGATTGCGCTGTTGTATAACAGCAGAAAAAGAGTAAGCCCCCTAGGAAAACCAGGATACAAATTGGATTGGAAAGGGTTAAGTCAAGGCATGGAGAGATAATGTTCGCTAGAGCAAAGATAAAAAAATTACAAGCAAGGATTTAACAATAAATCATGGAGCCCCAACCGCAAAACTTCAAAGTGCTGAAATAGAAATAATACTAGGAATAAGGTGCAGCCAGGTAAAATAATAGAGATGCACAAGTCCACAGATTTATTACCTGACTTTTTCATTTATTGATAGTACCAGCATAACAAGATGCGTTTCGTGGTGATATGCCTCTTCCTCAGTATTGCTGAGGATGCACATCAGGCATGGGTGGGATGAGCCTTGGTGTGTGTATTTGGTGAAGGTAGTCAGTGACACAACATGCCCACCTCTGCAGGTGTGGTGTTAATCTAGGCTGGATTCACCCGAAGTCCCACAACAAGGACTAACTATGCTTTGAGGACCCCCCTGCCCTCTTCCATTGCAAGGGAATTGCACCTTATCAGGAATAGATTACCATTATTTTGGTCTCCACTTCATCGACGTCTTCTTTTGCTTTCCTTGGTTTTCCTTGCAATGATTTTCCTTCTCTTCCATCCAGGGGCGTAACTATAGAGGGTGCAGGGGATGCGGTTGCACCTGGGCCCAGGAGCCTTGGGGGGCCCATAAGGCCTCTCTTCTCCATACAGGGAGCCCAGTACTATGAATGAAGCATTATGTCTGGGGGCCCTGTTACAGGTTTTGCATTGGGGCCCAGAAGCTTCAAGTTACGCCTCTGCTTCCATTCCATGATCCACAGTCATCATTAACTGAACCTCACCTGTGAGTAGACATGGATCCTCCTACTTAGTCAGGTGTCATAGTGGCTGCTATACCAAATTGGTAGTTTCATGCAATTAACTAATCTTCTGGTAATTACACATATAGGCATAAAATTAAAACAGAGTCAAAAGGGATTAAAAAAAACAGCAACAATCGGGAATTCATACATAATATTCAATGCAAACTACAAATACACTCCTTACACAAACTAAACCTGCTCATACAGACATTAAGAAAGGACCTTCATATGTCCCCTACAGCAAAGTACTGGATGGGTCATTAGCCACAATAGCAAGCAGCAGATGCTGATGGAAAACTGTGTGAGATGTTCCCCTTCTCTACGGACTTGATGCTCATATAAACATGACTTCCACAAAACAAGTAATATTTCAGACAAAAATTAGAAATTCATCATAAATTTGCCCATATGTGTACTTGTTGAATAATATCATTCAAAATGGGATGGGAAGACCTGAACATGGATCGGGTTTGTATCTTTTAATGTCACCATGAACAAAATAGAAAAAGAATTCCTGCAGTCACAAAATCTTTTTCCTGGATAAGACCAGACATTGACGTTCTTAGCTATGTGTAAGCAACCTCTCAATCTGTCCACCTGAAAAATAGGACCTGATAGGACTGTACCCAGAAAGATCCTCCATATGAATATTTGAATCCTATCAATAAACAGGACCATATTTGCCACTACGCACTGGAGGGCCAGTGCCTAGGGCGGCTAGTTGCCAAGGGGCGGGCGTGGCATCTGATAATAGAATTTTATTTTATATATGCTGACCAAAGCACATTCTGTTTGTGAGTAGTTCTCACCAAACCACCATCAAGGCCTCATAGCCAGGAGAAAGAATGGAGCAGGCTGTGGGCCTATGAGTCAGTCAGGGCTTCAACAGGACCTGGGGAGGATACTGAGTATCAGCTAGATGGGGCAATGAGGACAGTAATGAGTAGAGGTGAGAAGGGGAGTATGAGAGGACATTGTTTATGATGGGTGGGGAGGGAGAGGGGAGCATGACAGGACACTATCTGTGATGGGGAAGGGGAACATGAGAGGAACGTGTGTGATGTGCGGAGGAAGGGAAGAAAATGAGAGGATTCTGTGATCGGCGGGCATGGCAGAAAACATAAAAAGGACTCTGAGTGGGGTGTAGGGTGTGAGAGTAATAATACTGTGTGAGCGGCTGGCTGGGGGCATATGAGAAAGGACACTGTGTTAGCAAGGGAGAACCATATAAAGTAGACTGTGCAAGCTTGGATAGGGGTACTATGAGGAGGATACTTTAAAGGGGTTGTCCCGCGAAAGCAAGTGGGTCTATACACTTCTGTATGGCCATATTAATGCACTTTGTAATGTACATTGTGCATTAATTATGAGCCATACAGAAGTTATCAAAAGTTATTCACTTACCTGCTCCGTTGCTGGCGTCCTCGTCTCCATGGTTGCCGTCTAATGGCCAAATTAGACGCGCTTGCACAGTCCGGGTCTTCTTCTCTTCTCAATGGGGCTCCGTGTAGCTCTGTGTAGCTCCGCCCCGTCACGTGCCGATTCCAGCCAATCAGGAGGCTGGAATCGGCAATGGACCGCACAGAAGAGCTGCGGTCCACGGAGGTAGAAGATCCCGGCGGCCATCTTCAACCGGTAAGTAAGAAGTCACCGGAGCGCGGGGATTCAGGTAAGCGCTGTGCGGTGTTCTTTTTTAACCCCTGCATCGGGGTTGTCTCGCGCCGAACGGGGGGGGGGGGGGTTTGAAAAAAAAAAAAAAACCGTTTCGGCGCGGGACAACCCCTTTAAGTTCTTTTGTCATGAGTGGGATGAACCATGAGGGGAAGTTTGTGTGAGAGATGGGGTATTGGGGAGCAGTCTGACAATGAGACATAGGGAGCAGTCTGTGTGAGATAACATTGGTAGTAACAGCAGAATAGGATGAGGTAATAAATAGGGTGCAGATGCACTGTGGAGTCATGGAGCCAAAGATGTTTATGTTTCAGATTCTGCAGAGACAAGATGCAGCTGAAAGAAGTCATCATGGCGGTCTAGGCCAGACGGAGAAGATGAGAAAAGAAAATATCTCCAATGAGAAGACGTCACCTTTCATCACCAGCAGTAATTGTATATGATGGCTATCACTGCATCTGATCGGTGCTTCATTAATTCATATAGCTGACTGCTATATGATCACCATATTAAGTTTACATATACGGTAATTATCATTTAAAGCATGATGTGTTATTTAGTCACGATATGGGCGGATTATTCAGAGATGGTATGTTGGTGTAGTCTACCGTCTTTCCCCCAAAATAAGACAGTGTCTTATATTAATTTTTGTTCAAAAAGGTTTAACTTTTTTACATGTATAGCTGCCTAGACACTATTTAAATTGACTTTTTTAATTAACTGTTAGCAGGGCTTAATTTTGGAGTAGGGCTTATATTTCAAGCATCCTCAAAAAGCCTGAAAAATCATTTTGCATCCTCAAAAATTCTAGAAAATCATGCTATATCTTATTTTCTGGGAAACAGGGTAGTTACGATAATATTTAGTTAGTGTATTATTTTGGGGCAGGGCTACTTTACATGGATAGATTCCTGATTCTGAAGCAGTATAGTGTGCTCTGTATTTCCCAGTAGACCCTTTGGTTCTTGAGAAGGGCAGTCCACAACACTGACCACCAGGATCGCTTGTATGAATATCTCTAGCATTTGCCAATCATGCCGAAAATAATTATTTGTACAGCATCACAATTGATGATCAATGGTAAATAATAATACTTCTTTGCTAACATTGACCAATTGTCCTTATGGTTGCTCATCATAAGCGAATCATGAAGACAATAGACCCTTTAATGGGGCCTAGGGCAGCTAGAGTTGTACATATGGCTCTGTAGAACCAGGTAGACAACCAAGCTACACATAGTGCTGTCCCTCTGAGCTTCCTGTATGTGTTTGCTGCCAGGTTTTCCCGTGTATGAGGATTTTATGCTGGAAATATTGGTTTCAGCCAAAGGAATTTTTAGCAATGGGGTTATTGGATTTGGCTCCTCGGTTTGCATAGGCAAATATTGCTCTTTGGCTTTAGAGATCTAAATTTACTATGTGAGGCTTCTTTATTCACAGTTCACTTCTGGGAAACAGTCATGACGGTATTATTATGACTACTGCAGTATTTATTGAGGATCTAGATATCATGTAGTGCTATGTATGAAGAGTAGTCATCAGCCGAGGTTAGGCACTAAAGCAAGAGGAGACCAAGACAATCCTGTTCTACTTCTCACAAGAGAAGGTTGTTGTAAGGTAATCTTTTCAGGTGTCTACATCTCTATCTCATTTTGTTATAAATATAATAAGATTTTAGATTTAAGAGAGTAACCGCACTTTTAAGAAACTTTTGACAAGTTTACCAGTGCAAGAGTGGCCACAAAGATGGTTCTCCTAAAAGGGACCCACTAAATAAGTATCAGCCTGAAAATCCTTTGAAAAGTCAGAGCGATATGTCAAGAGTTTTGAAGAGTGGGGTCCGAGTGCTGAGAACACCACTGATGAAGGGGCAGGAGCACTCACCTAAGCACTGTGCCCGTTCAGCTATCATCGTTTCTTTTCATGCCTCCTCACCAGCTGATGATACTTGCACAGCTGTCTAAAGATGTCTACAGATCCCTCGTCAGCTGCTAAGAGGAGTCGATGAGGAATGATTGTGCCCCTTCATTTCAGCGATCAGTGGCGGTCTCAAGCCCAGACGCCTACTGATCAAAACTTTTGACATGCCCCTCTAACATGTCAAAAGATTTTCAAAAGTGCAGGTACACTTTAAATGCCATGGGTGACTGTTACTTATTTGGGGGGTCTTATTTGGAAAGAGCCTTTCGTAGCCACTCTTGCACTAGCAAACTTGGGCTGTGGCTTCCAAAGAACAGCAGGAGAGAGCCGTTTGTATGTAGCGGTGCCGCTACACTCAGAAGCACATTTTAAATTTCCTGCTGTAAACTCCTGCTAGCCCCCCTGAGAATAAAGGGAAGTCCCGATGATTCTGTTCCTCTCACCAGGGGTTCCCTTAATCCCCACGGGAACTAACCGGAATTTACAGCAGAACATTTAAAATGTGCTTCTGGGCACTGCAAGTAGCAGGTAATTCCTCCAGCCCCGCTGCCGGATAATTCCCCAGCAGCGGGGGGCAGTGAGGGGACTCCCTTCAACTCTCTCCCCAGCATCGGGTTCCTCAAAAGAATTCACCATAGCGGGGAGGGAGGGGGGGTAGGTTTGGAGGGCTTCCCTGAGAGCATTGAGGAGAGGGCGCCCCTCTCTCCTTGCTATGGGGAATCCCCGTGAGAAGCCCTCTAGTACCGCCCTCTCACTCTGTAGCCCTGCCCCTCTCTGCACTATGGGGATATCCCTCAAGGATCCCCTGTAGCCCCACCCCCTCTTTCTCTGTACAATGGGGATATCTCTTGGGGATCCCCATAGCCCCGCTCTCTCCCTGCTATGGGGAAATCCCAAAGCCCTACAGGGCTTCATTTCTCTTTCCTCCTGGAGCAGCTGCATTTTTTAAGCTACACGCTGCTCCAGTGCAAGTGCAATTTTCACACACATGAAACTCAAGTCTTCTGCATGTGAAAAATTGCCCATTCACATAAATTTTAGCGCAGTTTAGCCACGCTTTTTTTGCACGTCTACACTGCGCTAAAACCGAGCCTGTGTGAATGAGCCCTTAGGCTGCATTTTTGCGGAATGAACTATGCTTTCTTGCGTGAACGTCAGCCTATTTTAGTGCACTTTTTGCCCCTGCAGGGCATGTTCATTAGCGTGTGGAAAACAAACGCACCAAATGAAATGGCTAATTAGTTCCGGATGTGTTCTTTTTTCAGCGCAATTACGCAGTGTTTCACGCATCTCCTTTTGTATTGCACGTGCATTTGCTCGCCCTCGTTGTCTTCTATGGGGATCATTGGTCCGCAAATATGCAGAAAAATAGAAAAATCTTTGGGTGTGACCGAAATGCGCGTGCAAAATATGGAAATATGAACAAACCCATTGAAATCAATAAAGGCCCATTTACACACATTGATTGTCGCTCCAAAGATGTCGCTTAAGCGACTTTTGAGCGATCATCGTTGTGTCATTTACAGTGCAAGATGATCGCTCAAGATGAACGATCACCTTGCACTGCCAGCAGACGATACAGAAGACAAGTGGGGTGTCCCTGCTTGTCTTCTGCATACAGCTGTTCCCCCGCTCTGAGCGCCCGGCTGTTATACAGCCAAGCGCTTGGAGCGGGTGATTCAGAAGGCAAGCGGGGTGTCCCCCGCTTGTATTCTGTATTCAGATCCAGATTTTCTGGCTGTATAACAGCCGAGCGCTCCGTGCCCGGTATGGAGAACAGAGCTGGACAGCTTTGTTCTTCATACCCAGCTGTAATTAGGGAGCGGGATACAGCTGAAACAATAGTACCAGCTGTATCCTGCTGTGAATCCCTGATAAGGCTCATCGTTGTCTTTCAGCATGCTGAAAGACGACGATGCGCAACGGGATAACGAAAACTGTGCAATGTCAGTGCAGTTACATAAAACGATTATCGCTCAAAAGACGGCTTTTCGGCTAATTTTGAGTGATAATCGTTGTGTCTAAATGGGCCTTAATTGCGCAGGAAAAAGAACACATCTGCAGCTCATTAGACTAATTAGCCATCTCAAAAAAGCATGGCTGATTCCTTTATTGAGCCACGTGTGAAGGGGGCCTTAAGGAGAGAATTTGTTTTCCACCTTATCATCATCGCATGCTAGAGACCCAACTTTTTCCTTTTTCATCCACTTTACCGCATGAGAGGAAATTGTATTTTTCAATCATACCATTTTAGGGTACACGAATATGCACCGTCTGGGGCAGGGGCGTAACTATAGAGGGTGCAGGGGATGCGGTTGCACCCGGGCCCAGGAGCCTTAGGGGGCCCATAAGGTCTCTCTTCTCCATATAGGGAGCCCAGTACTACGAATAAAGCATTATAGTTGGGGGCCCTGTTACAGGTTTTGCATCGGGGCCCGGGTGCTTCAAGTTACGCCTCTGGTCTGGGGATAGAAAAGTGACCTGGGAGAGGAAGCAAAACTTACAACATAAGTAACCAAAAGGGCACAAAGGACCCCACAGATTCTCTCTTAGAAAAAAACTGGATCACCACTGGGGCCCTTTGTGCCCTTTTAGTCATTCATTGTAGGCTACACATAACTTATTGATTAACTTTTAGTGACTCTTTTTGGGGGATAACGAACAAAAATTCCATCACTATATTTTTGGTGTTAAATTTTGCGCCATTCACCATGCAGTATAAATAACGCATTACCCTTATTCCGCAGGTCGTTAAGATACCAAATTTATATTGTTTTTTTTCATGTTTTACGACTTTTGCACAACAAAAACACTTGTTTGAAAAAAAATCATTTGTTTTTGTGGTTCTAAGGCTGCCTTTCCACGGGCGTCCTTGCATTGCGTTATCCGCGGCGCTAATCCGGGTAACGCAGTGCACACTTTCTATAGCGCAGCCTCCTGTCCACGAGCGGAAAATCAAAGCGATTCTCCGCTCTGTCAGATAGGCTCAGAACTGACAGGTCTCCCACCTTATACTCCGCTGTGGAATATCACTAGCGATATTCCGCAATGCCCGTGGACAAGGGGCCCAGGAGTTACAATACTTTTATTTTTCTATCAATAAAACTGTGTCCGGACTCCTCTTTTGTGCGTCGATATCAATATACAATTTCCTACGGTAGTTGTGAATCTGATTCCACAGTGTCAGACATTTAGGTAGAAATCACTACTTTTAGGACACTTCTTGCTTCAAAAACGTCAAGCTGCAGTTTTTGAAATTGACATCTGTCACGGCACACCGGTTACGGCACTGTTGTGTAGCACGACAGCCGCAACATAAAAATAGGTCTAGAGTGACGTTGGCCATTGGGCTGTGGTGTCAATCAGTGCAGGACGCTGAGGTGTAAACATGCATCTGCTTATGTGAGTTTGATTGGTCGGCAGGATGTGGTTTACCCAGTTGGTCAATCAATGATTACAGTAGTACATATATTACGGCCATTTCTCTTGGTGGACGCTGTTTTTTCTCTTCATGGTGCAGGTCTAGTCCAGTCCACATCCTCCATGTGCCATCTCTGACTCAGACAAGTCCATGGTCTTAATACTCATTATCTGTATTGTACATCTGATACTTTGTGCTGTTGTATTTATTGATATTTACTTATTTCAACTGTAATCCCCTTTACCATCTACGGAGAGTCTAGGTAGCCCCCCACATTCTGGATATGGGGCCAGCCTCATCAGGAGGACGATCTCCTCACCTTAAGGCTGCATTCAGACAAACGTATATCGGCTCGGTTTTCACGCTGAGCCAATATACGTTGTCCTCGTGTGCAGGGGGGGGGGGGATGGAAGAGCCAGGAGCAGGAACTGAGCTCCCGCCCCCTCTCTGCCTCCTCTCCGCCCCTCTGCACTATTTGCAATGGTGAGAGGCGGTCCGAGGGCGGGGCTAAGTTCCGAGAATTACTCCAGCCCCCGCCTCGCCTCTCCCCATTGCAAATAGTGCAGAGGGGCGGAGAGGAGGCAGAGAGGAGGTGGGAGCTCAGTTCCTGCTCCTGGCTCTTCCATCCTCCCCCCCCCCCCCTGCACACGAGGAAAACGTATATCGGCTCAGCGTGAAAACCGAGCCGATATACATTCGTCTGAATGCAGCCTTAGGCAGGGTTTTCCCTTAATTGTACGACAGGGTCAGATTTCCCTTTTCCCCCATTGTTTAGCTTTCTTATTGATCATTTTGCTCTCCGAGTTTTAGACAATTAATAAAGGCCCATATAGACACAACGATTATCGCTCACAATTCGCTCAAAGGCAATCTATTGATCGATAATCGTTCTGTGCATTTACACGGCCAGATGATCGCTCAAAATTCGCTCAAACAGCAGTTTGAGTGACAGTTTGGAGTGTTCACTTTGCATAAGCTCTTAAGTAGCTAATTAGCTACTTAAGAGCTTATTAGTGTCTAAATGAAGGCTCCCGCTGTATACAGAGGACTGCTGAAGCGCTGTCTTCTGTATACAGCTGCTGTGTTCTTGGAGCACTCAGCTGGTATACAGCTGAGCGCTCCGAGCCGGGTATGCAGAGCAAAGCTGGAGTGCTGTCTTCTGTATATAGCTGCTGTGTCCTCGGAGCACTCAGCTGGTATACAGCTGAGCACTCCGAGCAGGGTATACAGAACACAACTGGAGCACTGTCTTCTGTATACAGCTGCTGTGTTCACGGAGTGCTCAGCTGGTATACAACTGAGCGATCTGAACGGGGTATGCAGAACACAGCTGTAGCGCTGTCTTCTGTATACAGCTGCTGTGTTCACGGAGCGTTCAGCTGGTATACAGCTGAGTGCTCCAAGCAGGGTATACAGAAGACAACTGGAGCACTGCCTTTGCATACAGCTGCTGTATTCACTGAGCGCTCAGCTGGTATCCCACTGAGCGCTATGAGCGGAGTATACAGAAGATAGCTGGAGTCCTGCCTTCTCAATACCTTTGCTGTGTTCTCTGAGCGGGATACCAGCTGAAACAATATTATCAGCGGTATCCTGCTGAGAGCTCAGCGTGCGGTCCTGATAAGACTCATCATTGTCTTTCAGCTAGCTGAAAGACAGTGATGAGCGAATCGTTAACAAAAACTGCACTATGTCCGCGCGTTTAGACACAACGATTATCGCTCAAAAGACGGCTTTTGAGCGAATTTTGAGTGATAATCGTTCTGTCTAAACGGCACTTTAGTCTGATCTGGATGAGATGCTTTTAGCATCCGACTCAGACGAAACAACATGATTTATATCTAATGTTCTAATGGAAAATTACAAATTCGGAACTCTACATCTTGCGGTTTTTAGATTTTTTTCCCCATTTTTCAGACTTCGAAGAGCAAGGGCTTCCCAGAAATGTATTGGTTGCCTAGCTATGCCAGCCATGAGGTGACATATGGAAGAGAAAGTATCTAACATATCTCACAATGTGAGCCAGCTATGTTATGCCACATGTTCCATTTTTATGAATTTTGCATAAAACTAGGCATTCCACAACATTCTCCCCCCTCTCGCTCATACATAATGTGTAAAAGCAAATACAGGTACAGGTAGCCTTTATAATGATGATGAATGAACCAGACACAAACCGTTATATGAATCTTTTAACACAAATTGGAGAGAAGACCTTCAGAAGTCCCCTAAAAAAGAAATGTCTGTGCGAATGATAGACATGCAGAGTGCTGGCCGGGTTATTAGTCACATTAGCAAGCAGCAGATGCTATGGGAAAACTGATTTTTTTGATGAACCACCTGAGCCATTTATAGCCTAAAACTCTCTATGTTATTAATTAAACATTATTTAAACATTAGTTTTACTGTAAAACAGGGAAATGTTCCTGCTGAATTCCGGATGGAAAAAGTGGCTTCTTACATAACCAAGTATTTCTACTAGTGCCCATACACCTTCAATAGCTGTCAACCAAACACTTGCTTGGCCAATAGACATTTCTCCCAACCTTGCCATACCCATGGCCACTCGGTTTGGCATAGTGTACATGTGTTCTGAATATGAAGAGGGGAATAAGCCATTACCAGACACCTCTGTTGGTGACATCTCCCTTGGGAACAAAAAGATCAGGTATTCATATTCAACATGACTTACGCCCAATATCATCCATTGGGTGAGAGTTGGGAAACCTCCTGTCAGGTCCGGTGGTGTCGGGACTGGCGGCTCGCGGCTCCACTGAGCCCACATCGCTGGTCCTGTCCCTCAGAATGGAGCTGTGTGGCGCAGGGGAGCCCCAGCCCTTATTACCTTCCCTGGCCCCGTACTCTTCCCCGCCGCCGGGTTGCTAGGGATATGGCGGGTGTTGCCCCGCACCGCGTCTTTGGTACCATAGCAATCAGACATGCTTGGATCTCCACTTGTTCTGCAGTGCTGAGGGCTGGTTCCCTCTGCTGTCAGACTCCCTGCCCTAATCAGCTGCTGGGGGCGGGAGTTCTGACAGCATTTAAACTTCTCTGGTGCTTCCCTCCCTGCCAGTGTTAGTTTGGTCTTCTGTTTTCTGCATGCAATACTCCTGTATTGAACCCAAGTTTTGACCCTCAGCCTTCTGGACCTGACTTTGCTTTTTCCTGACTCATTCTGTACTGCGTACCTCCTGTTGCCGACCCGGATAGTCTGATGTGCCTTAGTGTTTGTTCATTTTTTCCCATGTCCCATTCCCCTAGTGAGTGCAGGGAACGTCGCCAAGTTGTCACCATGGGGCCTAGCCCAAGGGGGCAAGTAGCCAGGGACAGGGGTTGCGGCAGCGCAGGGCATTCCAGTATTCCGGTATACGATTCCCTGACACCTCCATACACAAAACTTAGTTGGCCAGCCTTGACAAAATCTTGGGCTGTCCGTCGACCAGAAAATGTAATGTGCTGCTACACCTGCAGCAAATAAGCCTGTCTGGACCATGGAAAGCCCAGTCCCCTCCTGATGAAACCCAAGGCATTTTTTGGCCGCTGTTCAAAGGTGGTTAAAGAGGTGTACAATGGCAGAAGGTCACTGTGCGAATTCAGCATGTGCCATAATCTGTGACTTTCCACATTGCAAAAGTGGTGCAAATCCTTTGAGAAATCCTTCCTATGTATAAGGAATTGGAAGCTCTGGATCAGAAAATAAAAGTGCTATGATTACTGTAGAAACATATTATTAATTGACTTGGCACAGAATTTCGGACCTAAAAGTGACAAGTTGTTAAAATGTGGACATTAATTTTACGTTAGAGCCCTGGATTCAGAAAACGCAGCTAGTTTCCTGCCAGCAGATGAGGCATGGCTTTGCATAAAAAGATGGATAGAGGAAGACCTTTGAGTTCGAGCCATAAAATTAATAATCCCATTCATAGATCCAACTGTTGGAGGAAGATGAAGCAGGGCAAGATGACGAGAATTTTTCAATTTGCATCCAAATTTTATCTTTTACCCACACATTGCCTTTCACACCATATACATGCAAGAAATATACATACATGCACCAATGGGAAATGCCGTTCATGCTCCATCGAAGGCAAAGGAGCAGCAACGGTCATGGTACGACTCTAGTCAAAGCTGACACCGATATGCTTAGTCCAGGGCTTGAAGGGGCACTAAAGACTCTTTACTTGATTGAAAACCAACCAGTTTAATACATGTTAACTATTGCCAAATGTGTAAAACAACATTAGCCTTGCTATTATACAGAATAAACCCTTGAAACGAATTGGACATGGATAACATCGGACGTTATTGTCCCACCGTGTCACAAAGTCATGTAATGTTAAGCTCAGGCTTGAGGTTGTTAGTCTTTATGTACCACAATACATATCAGTATATTTTCTATGGTGACCCTTCTAATAAGATTTCTTGATGGGGCTTAATATTCTAAAATGACACTGGCTACAAAAAACCATCAATCAGGTTCTCATAAAGTTGTCTTAAAAATAGAGGTGAGTAATTCGTAATTCTTCTGTCCGTTGATTCTCCGGGAGGTGACTCAGCTAGCTTCAATGCTGATCTTGAAGGTATAACATGAATTCTATTGTCTACCCTCTTGAACTTGAAAAGTCTTGTAAAGAACAAAAAGGCCTCCTGACCTTCCTCTCCGTGTTCCCCCAAACAACCAATGCATTACAGTCTGGTAGAGGATGATGTAGTAGACTGTAGTCAACTTTGTGTGATGAGCTTTGTGCACCAGTCCTGGTACAGATATTATATATGAGGAGCTACACAGTAGCCCGAGAATCTGTCGGTGCAAGTTAAAGAGGGCAGTGACTTAAGGGCACCAAACATCTGTAGTAATCCAGGTTACCAGAGTCTGATACATGACCATTGTGTAGCTCTCCGCACTACAGATACCACCAAGTTGGCCCGAATGACCGTATATATTTAAGACTGTGTCTTATTGTGTGGCCATGTGTTTCAGTTTACACATCCAGTAAAGAAGAACATTATCAAAGTTGCAAGGCCTCTGTCATCTCTTCATGCAACAACACTATGTCTGGCTAGTCCATTAACTCTACTACAGGAATCACCGAGACCAGATTACAGCTTCCACAGGACAATAACAACTGATCTTTGGGTCAGAGGAGCCAGACCCACAGTGACCAGCTGATTACTCAAGGAGGTTTCAATCTAAAAGAGGATTTTGCCAACAGGATCACCCATTTAAGGACTGGACACAAATCCTGATCCAGCGAACTGTTAATTGGAAGATTAAAGGGGGATTTATAACGCCCTTAATCTGAGATACTGTAATTTTGAATGTCCTACTGCAATGTGAGTTAGAGATATAATTGTCATTCTAAGACTTGTAACACCAGCGTATTCTGGCCAACATTATAGACTTGTGTCTCGGTCTGACTGTAAGTCTCCTGACCCGAACTCCGAGCGTCATACAGTATAGTCTTATGATGCTCAGAGTTCACATCAGGAGACCCCCTTAGGACTAGGGCACTCATTCATATTATTGAAGCGTAAATGCAGCTGAAATACGTTGGTGTGTCACCTGCCTAAAGGTCAGTGGTCTAGTGAGATTGGGCAGCTCATTCCATGTGTTTTCAATGGGGAGAGAAGAATAAGGCACTTATTACCCTTGAGAATAGGATCAGGCATATTTGTTGGCAGGGGTGAGTTAGGAGTCCCTCATACACATTGGATGGCCAGCCACTCCTGGTAATCTGCGAGTTTGGCTGTCATTCATCCAATGTGTCTGGCCGCCTTTTGAGTTGAGCAACATTGTCTTTATGCATTCAGGGAGGGTGGCTGTAAGTGTTTTAATGACCTTGAGTGTTCCAATAAGATTAGCCACCTCATTCCCTTACATTTTTTCCATGTATAAATAATATATATGTTCTTTAACTTCACACACATAAGGTACCAAGTTTTCCCAAAAGGCCACCAAACTTACCCACAGGACCCAACAGGACAAGCTCAGCTAACCTAAAAACCGAGACACTGCCAGACCATGTAAACAGGCAGTCAATCATCTGTGAAGGATGGCCTGTTCACTCTTAATGGAAGCCGGCAGCTAGAAGAGATCTCCGACGTGTTCTGCCTCTAGTCAGTGAGCGATCCTCACTCTTGTGTGAAAGTACAGGAGCAATAATTGATGGAACGACTGTTGGGCACTTTAGCACCCAACAGTCGTCCCATGTAAAAGTACCCTTATATAATTTACAATCATCACTAGTTAGAGGGAGTGTTGTCAATTTCATCTAGTGACTAGAGATGAGCGAGCATACTCGATAAGGCAAACTACTCGAGTGAGTAGTGCCTTAATCGAGTACCTGCCCGCTCGTCGCTAAAGATTCGGTTGCTGGCGGGGAAGAGCAGTGAGTTGCGGCGGTGAGCAGGGGGGAGCGGGGGCGAGAGAGGGAGAGAGAGATCTCCCCTCCGTTCTTCTTCGCTCTCCCCCGCTGCTCCCCGCTCCCCGCCGGCAGCCGAATCTTTAGAGACGAGCGGGCAGGTACTCGAATAAGGCACTACTCGCTTGAGTAGTTTGCATTATCGAGTATGCTCGCTCATCTCTACTAGTGACCCTAGGATGACATTTTTTCTATCCTATAATATTTCTATGCTACATGTGATGTTGAGAAGTTGCCTAGGATATGTATGATCTTATTTGACCATCAAGAGAAAGAATATTACAAAATATGGTCAACAGATGGTTGGAATGTACTTGACAAGGCCTGAAGACCTCATGTGCATGATATTGAATTTTTTCCCCTAAAAGCAATATCCCCATATATTGTTGTTGGTGCCATAATACTGCTCTTTGTACGTAGCTGTAATGTGATAGTATGTGTGAGGTCTAAGATTTTTAGGCATCTACTTGGCTACTTAGAAAAACACTTAAGTGAAATTCTAGTTACTAGCGGTGGCAGCTGGTTCTAATATGACAGCAGGACCCATTACAGTGTACTGCTTAACCCTTTAACCTGATCAACCGGAACAAATTGGACATGAACTTTATAAATAACTGACTGTGTTAGTAATGCTGCTATATATAACATTTCCGTACACGTTTGCATGCGCTCATACATTGAATAGGAAACATTCATGTATTAATATCTTGCTTCAATCAAACAATTCTCCATTTTTGTTACTATCAATGGCCTTCTTCTAATACACTCATGCCAAACACAAGAGCCACAGGCCTCATCTGGCCCGTCACCTCATTTTATGTGGCCCACCGGCTGTAGAACATGCAGCCCACTTACCCAGCCTGTAGCTCCAGTGTGGCAGCAGGGTGGTCTGACCACTGACCTCTTTCCCTCCGGTGTCTGTGTGCGCTGTCCTGTACACAGTGTAGATGCCGAGGGGAGAGGTCATTGGTCACAAACTGCACTGCCACCACTGGACCGGAGCTGCAGGCTGGGTGAGTGGACTACCTGTAGGGATGTTTGGTGGCCTGAGGCCAATAGGGTGGTTGCTATTACTACTGGTGTCAATATAGAGGACACTATCACTACTGAGGCCACCATGTGGGTTACTATTGCTACATGGGCCACTATGGGGGTCACTATTTCTACTGGGGCCACTATAGGGATCACTATTACTACTAGGCCATACGAGGGGTTACTATCACTACTGGGGCCCCTATGGGGGACCCTATGACTAATGGGGAGTCTCTCTTATTACTGGTGCCACTATGGGGGTCTCTTATATTACTGAGGTCACTATGGAGGTCACTTACTACTATGGCCACTATAGGGGTCAGTATTACAATATGGGTCACTATGGGGGTCACTCATTACTGCGGCCACTATGGGGATCACTATTATTACTGGGGTCAGTATGGGGGTCACTTACTACTGGAGACACTTTGGGGGAACCTATTACTACTGCGGCCATTACTACTACTGCAGCCACTATGGGGGTCACTATTACTATACAGTCTTAGAATTACAATCGGCCCTTTAAAGACAACCCTAGGGCTGACATGGCCCTCGGTGAACATGATTTTAATACCCCTGTTCTAATACATTCAGACTTCTGACAACAGCTAGGGCACAAACAAGGTCAGTATGGTAATTCACATACATGTCAGCCCAAAAATCTACAAAAAAGCTGAGGAATTTACTGAGGATCTCCTTCCTTTCTATTGACATCAAATCCCTGGCAACAGTTGGATTAAATGGTTTGGTCAACCCCATGAAAGAAAAACAAACTGGTTAAAATAGCGTAAAATCACATAAGGCTCTCTAGTGAATACACCATTATTCCCTTCTACAGTGAATGGGAACGACCCAACGATGTATCTGCATTCGCTCGTTCAAATGATAAATCGTTGGGTGTAAATGGACTCTTACAGTTGGACTTTTCGAATTTTCTGTCTTGGTCAATCATGGCCACAATGTTTCACACTTACTAAAATTTTCAACAGATGACTAAAAAACACAACGGCTCGTCCTAATTGAATTAAATGCTCTAATTCTCGATCCTACCCATTGGCTGTACAGTACATGTATGTATCTACTATATGTACATGTCTCCACACACCATCACCTCCTGTATACTGCATATAGCCATGTTTCCCTTTCCTGATTCTTAGCACCACTCATTGATCTTCGCTACTAAATATAGTAACTCATTTAAAGTTGATCTGTGCCTGACCACAACACTGCTAAATTTCCCAAGATTAGCGGAAACGCTAATACGGTGTCCCAATTAATCCCTTCACTGCTGGGGAGGCAGCCACGAATGGCATGGGGATTAAACTTTTCAACATGTTGTAATCTTTGATATTTGATCTCCTACTAGAATTACAGCTTCCTTGTCATAAAGCCACGGTGAATAACTAGCACAGTTTCCAATATTGCGTAACTTCTGCGAGGCCTTAAAGCCTGTGCAGCATTTTCCATCGCCATTCACTAGGGGCGATGACTTTTATTCATGCGGTTTAGGCTGGGAGATTCCTTCTGGTAGTTTTCTATAGTGATCCGCATACCAGAGAACATGTTACAAGTTTATATTGGTGGTAGCATGGATGCTGAGATCCCTATACAAGCCTATGCCAATAAATTAGGCTCACTTCCTCCGGTCCTTCATCTTGGATCCAACTGTGTGCTATCAGTGGCCACATGGGAGATCAAATAACTTTTTTACACTGTAAGGGCCCCTTCAGATAGGAGTATTTGCATGCGCAATATGCAGAGAATGGAGCTTATTGATTTCAATGGGTTCATTCTCATCATGCTCTATTTTTGTGCACTAAAGGTCCCCATAGAGGTCTATGGGATGTGCTCAAATGAGTGCGCAATACACTAAAAAATGTGCAATATGCAAAAAAAAAAAACAGTACAGTACTATGTATTGATACGTTTTCAAATCTGCTTCATTCATAGCACAAATACATCAATCTGAAAGAGCCCTTTAGGCTCCTTAATATGAGTGTATTTGCACACACAATACGCAGAGATTAGAACCCATTTCATTCTCACCACTCCTTTTTGCGCATGCGACATTATGGACTTTTTTTCGTGCACATTTGCGCACCAAAGATCCCCATAGAAGTCTATGGGAGTTGCGCAAATGTGCACTCAATACCTGCCGAAATGCACAATATGCTGTGCAATTCTGTGGGTAGAAAGAACAGATCTGGAATTCATTAAATAGCCTTTAACCCTTTCCAATCCAATTTGTATCCTGGTTTTCCTAGGGGGCTTACTGTTTTTCCGCCGTTACACAACGGCGCTATATGCTGGCTAAAGCCAGTACTGCATGAGGTGACACGTTGGATAGGCTCTGACAGCAGAGAGGCTGGCCATATACAGTAAGAGAACCCGGACGGGCGTCTTCCAACATCAGAGCTGCACAGCCTTAAATCATAATGTCTTTAGACGTCAGACAGTGGATTGGAAAGGGTTAAAATCACAGTGGGAGCATGTCCTGCTCCCATGTGAACTGGCCCTGCGATAGCAAAAAGTGCAGTAATATACTCAAAAATGCATGGAAAAGCACATCTTTCACGACACAAATGTGTAATGCGTCCGCAAGCATTTTTGCACATACGCCTGTGTTAAGGGGCCCTTAGCTGCTCTTAGACAGAATGATTATCGTTCCAAAAATCAGTAAATGAGCGAAAATGAACAATAATCGTTTGGTTTAAACGCGAGCCAATGATGAAGCGACCAATGAGAATGGTTAACTGTTCACTTGTCATTCATTTTATGACTTAAAAACCATCGTTGGCTTATTCGCTTATCATTAAGTTTAAACAACGTTCATTCAGTTCCTTTCATTCACCTTTACAGCGAATGTGAAAGAGTGAATGAAACTAAACAATGCTCCTTTGAACAAACTAACGATGCCTCTGCCTGTCTAAACAGCCGAATGAAAGTGAACGAACTAATGGTGACGTCACTTGCTCATCTACTTGTTGAAATGAGGATCGACTTGTCTAAAAGAAGTACCTTGGTGCCTAAAGGCAGTACCACAAATACTGCCGGTCAGGAACACTATCTTTTCTCCTTAGGGAGAGCACCTAGAAGGTGAATGAGAAGACTTATAAGGCCATTAACGCTCCTCTGGGTAATATGCAAATAAGGTAGATGGAACAATACCTCTGCAGTGCCACCTACTGGAAGGCAGCATTGATGCAAGTCAATGTTAGACCCATACTGCCCTGATGGATATGTCATGGGCAGGTATGTCATGACAAATGTCTAGTAAATCCTAAAATTACTGCTACTTTAAATGCAACCCTACTAAACAATAATTACAGCAAAGCAGTAACAAAAATGTTGTTCAATAAAAAGTCCCATTCACCAGAAACTGAAATGATTAATGTAACACTCAGTTTGTTCAAAGATTAATACGCCTATATGACATGCCTCTGTCAGGAATTATAATCCATAAATTGGGTTCGAGCATCCAAAGCTCTAACAATATCCAATGTCCACCATGATAGCCCTAATTTCTTATCACAGGCCAGCTTACTAACAAACTGAGTTCCTCCTCTGGTGTGCACCCCACATGTTTGTGTTGAGGTCGGCCTCACTTACAGTTTTGTTGCACAGTCTTCTCACTGGTTGGTCAGCTTGTTGCCAGTTAGTCAATTCCAGTGTCTTTAATCCCAGCTCCTTTGTTTTCTACACTGTATCTATAGCTTTTACACAGTCCAGTTCTTCTCTGATGTTGGCCAGCAGTCACACTACATACTCCTTCCCCGTCAGTCTCGCAGATACCCCCAGCACTCCCAGTAATGCTTCAGCTATATGGCAGCATCTCTACTCCTTACTACAAGCCCTGCACTTCTGACTGTAGCTAAAAGTAGTATTTTATACCACGAGTCTCAGCCTATCAAAAAAGCAATCCTTCAGGCATGCTCAATTCTAAAATGCCCAAATTTTGCACAATTTCTGGCGCACGTGGGATTCTGGCGCTTTTTTGGCACATCTTGAATCTCTTCATCATGGAAACAATTTAGCTCTATGGTGGCCCCTACAGATACAATAACAGACCAATCACTGGAACAACGGCTCCTGTCTCCGAAGTGAGATGAAAAATGATGATCTGTTGGTTTATATAGGTACGTAGAACTTAAAGAGGTTGTCTCGCGGCAGCAAGTGGGGTTATACACTTCTGTATGGCCATATTAATGCACTTTGTAATGTACATTGTGCATTAAATATGAGCCATACAGAAGTTATTCACTTACCTGCTCCGTTGCTAGCGTCCCCGTTGCCATGGTTCCGTCTAACTTCGGTGTCTTCTTGCTTTTTTAGACGCGCTTGCGCAGATGCATCTTCTCCCTTCGGCTGGTCTTGGAAGCATCGGCGTTTTGGCTCTGCCCCCTTGTACGCATCATCGCGTAGCTCCGCCCCATGACGTGTGCCGGTTCCAGCCTCCTGATTGCAATTTTTGGCTTTCTGTGGAAAAATCTATTTACAACACAGGCAGATTTTGCCGCAAATTTGTCACAAAGTATGCAGAGCGGATAATACGTCCCATGTGGACATACACTTAACCCTTTCCAATCCACTGTCTGATGTCTAAAGACATTCTGATTGAAGCCTATACAGCTCCGATCTCGGAAGATGTCCGGCAGGGTATCCTTACTGTAGATTACTGGCTGCTCTGTTGTTGGGAGCCTCTCCGGCATGTTACATACCGCAGTACTGCCTCTTGCCAGCAGATGGTGCCGTTGTATAATGGCAGAAAGAGAAAGCCCCCTAGGAAACCCAAATCCAAAATTGGATTGCAAAGGGTTAAAATGGGGGTCTAGGATTAGAAAAACATGGCAGCGCTTCTCCAAAAATTATTCAGCTCCACTCTATTAAGTGAATGGAGCTGAGCTGCAATCTAATTATCTTTATCCGTTTAGTCGGAACGGACTCTCGGACACTTTATGGATCAGCCCTCTCCACGCAGTCCTGTTTTGTACGTCTTCTTTCAGTTCGTTCATTTGCATAATGGTGTCAGCTTTGATAGTATTAAGCAAATGCATTCTTGATGATTCTAACGAATTAGCTCGCAATATGTGGCCGAAGTATGAGAGTCTCTGCTTTGTCATTTTGACCCCCAATGGAAACTTCGGTTTGATGTGGTCTAGGACTGTTTTGTTTGTGATCTTGGCGGTCTGAGAAATTCGTAGGAGTTTCCTCCAGCAAAAAAAGTTTAAAGACATCAATCTTCCTCCGGTCCGTTTTCTTCAGTGTCCAACTTTCGCAGCCGTAAGTTGTGATTGGGAAGATGATTGTGTTGACTATCCGGCATTTTGTTCCAATGCTTATGCCTTTGTCTTTCCAGATCTTATCCATGCTTAACATTGTGCTGCAACCTAGTGTGATTCTTCGTTTTATTTCAGGTCATGATTCTCCATTGTGGTCAAATTTTGATCCAAGGAAGATGAAGTTTTGAACTGCCTTGATTTCTTCAATGTTGATTTTGAATTCTTCCTGTACCATCATGATCTTCGTTTTCGTGATATTCAAGCATAGACCACACACAATTCATGAAGGGGAGCTCTTTTTAGAAAAAAGCAGCCATGTTTTTCTAATGGTGGACAGTCCTTTTAAGGCCACCAGGGTCCCTTTAATATATACATGTTTATAGTTTTTGCTTTCTAATGCTAACATAAATAATGCCAAAAATGAGCGAAGAGTAAAAACGTAAAAGAGACGTAGAAATGTGTGTTCAACAAAGACAACAATAACGTATCTTCACGAGAGATTAAAAAGACATGAAAAGCTGTCAGGTTGCTTTTGCATTAATCAAATGCTTGGATAAGCAGATATGTTTTAATCTGATTTTAAAGATTTCAATGGAAAGCAGCCCGTGATAAGTCTCAGCAGAGTGTTCTTGTAGAGGCTGTGTACTCTGAGGTTTAATCTTCTAAAGTTCACAGTACATTTTTGCTAAGTATGTAATTATCCCATTAAAGTCGGAATATGACATTTTTATAGATTGACTCATTTCTGAAATGGTAAACCAATTTAAAGAGGTGTCAGATTCAACACAAAAGGTTTTAGTCACTTTTACATATTAAAGACACAAGGTCAGGGCCATGTTGAGTACAGATCACTGAATGTAGCGCACAGTTCCTCTTTAGAGTTAACACTTCAATACTATCAATTCGGCCAACTGGAAGCATATTTGAGATTTCAGCCGCACTTCAGTAGCGGTGAGCGATTCCAGCGACCTGATTGGTTGTTGGGTACACACACCCCTTTGGAGATGTGCACGAGTGGCCGGCCCGTTAAATAAGCAGCAGCAGGGCCGTAGGAGGGTCGGCAACTAACCCCAACCCTAACCCTAAACCCTAACCCTAAACCTAAACCCCAACCCCTAAACCTAATCCTAAACCCTAACCCCTAACCCTAAAGCCAACCCTAAACCTAAACCCTAACTCCCCGCTGGTCTCGTGAAGTAGCACCCGTGCACATCTCCAAGGGGGGGTGTGTACCCAAGAACCAATCAGGTCGCTGGAATCGCTCACCGCTACTGAAGTGCGGCTGAAATACAAAATATGCAAACTGGAAATACTTAGTACTAACCCCAGTCGAAATTTCCCACATCTTCTGTACTGCCCTATTTTCCAGTCTTTAAGCGGCTGCACGAGCAACAGAAGTTGGCTGAAGCTTTCTACACTACAGTTCATGTTTGTTGTAACTGGCTGTTGAATGCTAACTGTGTCCCTAATAATGTGCATGCCTAGTATTTCAGTTGAGGAAGGCCTCACTTACGGTTCCGTTGTGTGGGAATTGCTGCTTCTACTAACTGAGGCTTGTTCGAGGTTAGGAGTGCGACTCTACCACCATTTTTCTTGGTCTCTGTTAAAGTCTAGATGCCCTACCAGATTGGGTCACAGAGTGGCAGCTCTCTTGGGAGTGCAGGCAGCAGTTTCCTCACTCTTCTGTCTAATGCTCTTCCAGCTCAGTCCAGTTATCTCCACTCATCCCCTGCTCATGCTCAGCAGCCTTCTGCTTCCTACTTTAGTCCTTGTGCCTTCCAATACCAGCACCCTGGCAGCATATCCAGCTCCACTTACAACACCCTGCACTCTCTTGTTGCTCAGCAAAAACTGCCTTTTTTATATCAGGGCATCATTTTCACAGAAAGTTCATAGTGAGCATGCTCAGTTCTGGTGTGCCATTGGTGCACCTGGTGATTTTGGTACAATTTTTGGTGCATCTGCATAGTTCATTTTCATAGCAACCCAACTCTTTAGGGTGAGTCATTTATACATAAATCATGCAACAAAAATAAATCAGTGACAGCTGTGGCAGGGAATTATTTTATCCCCACTGCAGACCCCTCATCACTGAACACTGTGACAGTGTTCAGTGATGAAGGGACTCCCCTTGGGGATTAATGGGGATTAATGGAATCTTTGAGGAATCCCCTCATCCCCGCGGGGACTAAGAGGGAAACAGTGGGACATTTAAAAGGTGATTCTGGCCAAAAGCACCTTTTAAATGCCCTGCTGTAAGCAGCTGGGTACCTATTGGCAGTGCAGGAGTTTCCTTTAACGCCTGCTTCCATAGGAGTCAATGGAAACACCTGCAAAACGCGCAACGATATCCTATCTTTTTTAAGTCTTGCTGTTTTGCACTTCAAATTCCGTGCATATGAACACTTTTTTAGGAACCTATTGGTTCTTTTAGGAGCGTGCATTATGCGTGCGCAAAACACACGCTCGTCTAAGGGCGCAGTGCTTTTTCCAGTGTCCTCTCCCCTCAGGCAGCTGCATTAAGTCCTCTGCCCTCAACTTCCTCTTTCCCTCTTCGTGACCAATGTGACCTGCTATGCAAAATAGCTTTTTTCTGCCATTTCCCATACTAGCCACGAGATGATACCAAAAGATCACATTTATATAAACTGTGCACTTCCTTTTCATTTCTGCATGAACCAATTCCTGCCGAATTGATAAAGTGTAAATAATCACAAAAGGCTCATAACAATGTGTTACCCCCCTTAAAATCCATTTCTGGACGATGGTGTGATATGGAAAAACTGAAGCATGTCCTGTTTTCATACGATTCACACTCAAAAATAGGACGTGTAATGTGTGGACGGGGTGTCTGCGTGCTGTGCGATGTTACTCGCTATCAGCCATGTAAATACGGCCTAATACAGATAAAGCAAGGTCTTACATATAACATTTAGAGAGAGTTGCTGGAAGCTGTAAATCACTTTCTATGTAGTGGACAGCAGCTTCTTCAGGGTGCTGCATGGAGCCACCTTCACCTGATGTCCAAAGGTCGTCCTGGCACATATAAATGGCAGTACAGAACATGTAATACTACACTGTACTGTAGAGAGGCGCTAGTAGACTAATCAGTGCATGCACTTCAGTAAGACGGGTGTATTACCAGTAAAATGCCCATACTGATTGGTTGGATTTTCCAGCAAGGTGCATGAGCCACAATGTGTGTGACATTCTATGGTCAATCTGGTTGCAAGTTACAATTCCCAAGGAAATACGGCATGTTGAAAGTATCTTTACATGGCCGAATGGCGGCCTAAAAATTTGCTCAAATGAGCGATTTTCAGCGATAACCATCTTGTGTAAAAGCGGGACCCAAAAGGATACTGCGCAAAAAATAGTACCAGTGTTTCTGGTGGCGCCATGCGCCACTTACTAATATAGCATAGTGAAAGGGCTTAGAGTTGGTCACAGGTCCTAAACCAGCAGAGCCTGACAGCAGCCATGTGCTTACAGGACCTGTGATGATGTCACTGTTGTGTGATCAGTCACTGTGGCTCTGAGTTCTGCCCATGATCAAATGACAGTGATGTCATCACAGATCCTAAACTAACAGGGTCGGACAGCAGCTGTGTGCTTACAGGACCTGTGATGATGTCACAGTTATGTGATGAGTCACTGGGGATCTGAGCTCCGCCCCTGATCACATGACAGTGATGTCATCACAGGTGCTAAACCAGCAGAGCTGGACAGCAGCCGGGAGGAGCCCCGGTGACTGAGCACATGTAATCCCTCATTTAGTGCACAGGGATGAAGGACTTGTGATGACATCAACGTCATGTGATCAGGGGTGGAGCTCAGAGGCCCATTGACTGATCACAAGACAGTGACATCATCACATGTAACTCACTCATTCATGGACAGGTGGTCGTTAGTGTTTGACTAGTTATTAGTATTATTTACAGTACCAGTATTTCTGGTGGTGCAATACGCCACGTCTAATACAATATAGTGAATTACATCATCATCATATGTAACTCACTGATGGACCTGTGATGGCGGTCAGAGTTGGTCAAAATATTGAAGGATCTGTGATAATGTCACCATCATGCGATCAAAGGGGGAGCTCAGAGTTGATTAGCGGTGATTCAGCTGCTCACTGAGGTGAAATCGTGGCTGGGTTGAAGAACCTGTAATGACGTCACTGTCACGTGATCAGGGGTGGAGTATGTAACTCACACACTTGATGAAGGCCCTGTGATGACGTCATCATCATGTGATCAGGGGTGGAGTATGTAACTCACACACTCG
Source organism: Eleutherodactylus coqui (assembly GCF_035609145.1). NCBI lineage: Eukaryota > Metazoa > Chordata > Amphibia > Anura > Eleutherodactylidae > Eleutherodactylus > Eleutherodactylus coqui. The sequence continues at coordinate 109,522,138 of NC_089847.1, forward strand.
ATTAAGGACCTGTGATGATGTCACCATTATGTGATATGGGGTGGAGCATGTAACACACATTCACAGACAAATGGTCATTAGTACTTTAATTGCATGTTCGAAATAAATAGAGGCAAACGTCAGAGGAGAACTCTGATGCGCTTCCACCTCCATTCACTGAAAAACGATCACTCCTATGTGAAAGTACAGGAATGATAGTTGTTGGGATGGCTGTCGAGTGCTCGCCCACCAGTCGTCTCATGTAATGGTACCCTAAGTTGGGGGATCACTGCAGTTATTTACACATTACAACATAGTTTTAAAAGAGGACCTGTCATGTCCTCTGACCAGCAGAATGACCTGCATACCTTTACAGCACATCCTTGCTGATTTTCGTTTTAGCTAATGTCCTCCCTCCTCACCCTGTTTGCCGGGAATGGCTCCCCTGACTTTTGGAACCCAAATTAGTCAATTGTCAAGTGGCTGTACATCCCCGCCTAGTGCAAATCACATGTCACATCAGCCATTAATGCTAGGCGGTGGAAACCACCCACCTAACAATAGACTTGTATCTGAAATGAACTGGAACCATTGCAGGCAAAATTGGGCTATAACAAAAACAAGAACCAAGCAGCAATCAGCGGACATGTGGCTATAATGGTATGCAGTCCATTTCACCGGTCGGACAAGGTCCTCTTTAGAGGGGTTGTCCCAGAATTACAAGTTATCCCCTACCACAGGATAACTTGCTGACTAGTGGGGGTCATCACTGAGACTCCTTGATCTCTAAATCTGGGATCCCCTGACCTCCTCTGTCTATCACAGCAAGGTCGCTTCTCCCCCTACAGCGGAGAACCGACTGAGCATATGCAATCAGTACTCCATTAATTTCAATGGCCGTTCCACTATCTCCACGGCCCCATTGAAAGTAAATGCAACGTCAGCGCTCTTGCACGACCAGCCGTTCATTCAGCCTCCTTCTCACTGTTTTGGGTGCAGTGAGGGGGACCCTGTTCTCGGAATTGGTGCCTGCCGCACAGCTGAGACCCCCACCAATCAGCAAGCTATCCCTATTCTATGGATAGGGGACAACTTATTATTCTGGTACAACCCCTTTAAAGGCGAATGTAAAATTTGGGACCCTTTTTCCTATTTTATTCCCATTTCCATTCTACTATACTATGAAAAAAAATTCCATATATCATTTATAACAACTCTACAAATTATAACCCTCCCTCCCGGGAAGCCTCAGATATCCTCTATTTCCTAACTTTTCAAGCCGTAACTTTTGATGTTTTTGTACCTCCTCTTGCTTTTCCGTCATAAATTTTTCAGCACGTTCATATTTTGTCTTAATATAGTAATTTCACATATGTCATTCTAGAGTCGCACTCCGATCATGATATCCCCTCTTCCGTTCCGAGATGACTGCAGATCGCTATCGCCGCACCGGAGCGTACAATTCTCATAAACCGCCGAGATCATAAACTTGAAGGAAGAAAAATATCCATTGAATTCTTTTTCATCAAAAGCTCAAAAATCGTGTTGAGAGATTTACAATAGAAGTGCAATGTCCCTTTCTTCCCCGCGTTTTACTGCCGCCGAATCTCTTTGCTGAAAGCTAAGACATCTCATTAGTTCTGCCTCTGTGAAATGAAATGTGCACAAAATTCTGTAAACACAATCATTTTCTTCCGGACGCAGTGGATTTTCCTTCATAGACACATACTTAGCCTAATTTCGACTCTTTTAGAGCTGCGGTTGGAACATCAGTAGAATATGTTTATTATTGAGTCTTGATCTTATAAAACTAATGGAAGCTCTTATTTGGCCTTCGCCATATAGGCCGGATAGGGGAGGGGCTTCAAAAAGTAGCAAGGAACAGCAAATGGATACTGTTTACAGTAGACTTGACAAAATGGATTTAACCCCTTAGCCTGTTTGCGCCTTAAAGGGGTTCTGTCACTAAAAAAGAAAAATGCTCTACTTATCTATTCCTCTCCCATCAGTCTACTTACCAGATCTTCACCTCCTTTATCTTATCCTGTCTCCTGCAGTCCAGGGGGTCACTTCACCTCCAGCTGCCTGATTCTGCTCCTTCCTGTGAGGCTATGTACATTAGGTTGGCAGTCTTCCAATGTACATTATGTCACAGCTCACAGGCCAGCAGGAGGACTGCCTATCTTCTTCAGAGATTGCTCATGTGAGCTATCTCTGAAATAGAATACAATTCCTTCCTAGGCAGTGAAGCTACAGCACAGGGATGTGACCTTCACTGACCCAGCAGGAAGGAGTTTGTGATGAGCAGCCTTCATAACAAGCTGGGCCCAGCCTGCAGTGAGCTGACCTGAGGCGCTGGAGAAGCTCAACCAGGAGAAGATGTGATAAGGAGACAGACAGGGGAGGAATAGGTACGTTTAGATAATTTTTTTTTTATGACAAAACCCCTTTAACCCCTTGAGTGGCACGCCCGGAAATTTTCCGGGACCAGCTCCACTGCTCATAGCGATACTGCCCGGAAGATTTCCGGGCTATGTATCACTATGGGAGCTGCAGAGCACAATGCCACAAGCTGTGACAGTGTGCTCTGCCTGCACAGACCCACACAGAGCAGTGCAAGGGCTTTGAACAACCAGCAGAAGATATTGCCGATATGTCGGCAATGTCCTGCACTGGTTTGTTTACAGGTTGCCATAGAGACCATCGGCTTGTCAGAAGCAAGCCGATGGTCTCTGTGGCAGGGAGAGCTGGTTGTTAGCTGTCAGAGGACACCTAGATACTAGCTCTTATAGCAGAGATCAGAGAAAACCTCCGATCTCTGCTGTGTTAACCCTTTACATGCTGCAGTCTATGTGACTGCAGCATGTAAAGGGCTGTCACTGCAGCATGTAAAGGGCTGTCACCATCGGACCCCCGGAATGTGATCAGGGGTCCTGATGGGTCCCTGTGGAAGTCCCCTAAAGGGACAAAAAAAAAAAATTAAAAAAAAAAGGAAAAAAATTATAAAAAAAATAATAAAAACACTTGTCTCCCTTTACTTTGTAAAAAATCAAAAATACAATCACACATGTGGTATCCATGCGTCGTAATGACCCAGAGAAGGAAGTTAATACATTATTTAACCCCTTAATGACATGGCCCCTTTTTTTCTTTTTTCCCCATTTCTTTTTTTCCTCCCCCCTGTTTAAAAAATCACAACTTGTCCCACAAAAAACAAGCCCTCATATGGCCATGTCAATGGAAAAATGAAAAAGTTATGGCTCTTGAGACGCAACTGCAAAATTAGTTGAAATTCAATGATTAGACCATTTTAAAAAACCTGCCCTGGTGGGCACGACAGGGTGGAAGGAAACCCGCCACTCAAGGGGTTAATGACTAACTAAATTTTTCATTTTTTATTGCTCGTCGCATTCCAGGAGCCATAACTTATTAATTTTTCCATCAAGGGCTTGTTTGTTTGCGGGACAATTTGTATTTTTTAATGGCATCATTTTTGGGTACATATAATGTATTGTTGAACTTTTATGAATTTTTTTATGGAGATTGGGGGAAAAAAATAAATTTTGCCATTTGTTTTTTGGATTTCACTTTTACGGTATTAAGTGTGCAAAGTAAATACTGTGATAACATTCTTCTCCGGGTCTGTGACATTACGAATACAGTGACACCACATGTGTGATTTATCTTTTTTACATAGTTAAAGGGGTTTTCCAGTTAAATACATCTATAATTGATCATCTGGGATCCGTTGCTCGAGACCCCAACTGAGCAATGGATGCATGCTGTCAGCGCCACAATAACACAGAGGTCGGAGCGGAAGCCTCTGCGTAGTTCTCATTGACATCAATGGGTGGGTCAGGCATAGACAAATGAGTAGGTAAAGTCCATACCTACTGACTGTGATGTTTTCTTGGCAAACTGGTTTTGCAGGGTGGTTTGCCATTGCCTTCCCCAGTCACTGTTACCCTTCAGCAAGCTGGGTACTCATTTTACCGACAAGTGGACCCAAGTGGGGATTAAACCTGCAACCTTCAGGCTGTGAGCTGGGGACTGCCTTTCCTGTGCCCTAACACTCGGCACCACATGAGACTCATTGTGCAAGTAGACAAACAAACTGACAAATGGGTCAAGTGCAGTAGGGAAGTTCTACCAGCCAGATCTGGAACACCAGCCAGGTGTCGGAGCGCCCATATATTTTCACGCTGAAGCATTCATGCTCCGTCGGACATTTTTGGCTCCACCTGGCAGCTGAGGATGGCCCCATATAGTACTTATATAGTGCTATATAGGGCCGTCTTCAGCTGCCGAGAGGAGCCAAAAATCGCAAAGTGCTCCAGCGTGAAAGTGCAGGTACTCTTTACATTTGCGCGGTCTTAATTCTTTATATATACTGTCCTTGGATGTTTGTAACAATAAGTCTTCATATTGGTGCTCAGTGTATGCAGAAAGTGCACAGCGTATTGCAGCATTGAAACAGTTAAATATCTCTCTGCTCATGAAAGATCCAGTAACATATTCATATTGCATTTATATTGATTGGAAGGGCAAAGAGAACAAGAAAGTAACGACAATTACATTTCACTGGGGACAAATAAACGTCCTTAATCCAGTCATTGACTCCCTGAATCAATACTCCGCTTGCGCATTAACCTGTTCACTAGTCCCGCTGCTGCAGTCAGTTTACACTGCGTAAATTAACAAGGAGTAATTGCTGGAATTATATTCTATATCTTCTGCATAGCCTGAAGTAGCGATTACAATGCATATGACATATGAGTAAGGCCATATTTACCTGGCCAAAAGTGAGCCGCACGCAAGATTCGCGGGCACAATGCACATCGCTCAGCACACAGACAGTGCGGGAGACCACACATTGCAAGTCCTGTTCAAATGCGAGACTTGCACAAAAATGGTAAATGATGGGTTTTAATTTTGCACAGGTGTTGGGTGTCTTGCAATGCAGAATATTTTCTGTATAAAGGCACATTTACACGCAAAGACAATCTTTCAAAGAGTGAAAGATTGACAGTTTTAGTGATCATTTTGCATAAAGTGCTAATGGACACTAATATCCATTAGCACTTTATAATCTACATTTGCATGTAAATGAGCCTCCAGGAGCTGCTTCCGGAGCTCAGCGGGTGGTCTGAGCTCTGCACACAGCTCCTTTGTTCGCACATGGGCTGTCAGCTGAATACAATGTAATCTCTGAGTACAGTGCAGAACACAGCGTGCGGTCCCTGTTATCGCTCTCCAGCTGAACAATGGATTTTAAGCTCACCTTAAAATTATCGTTCAGCCGAAAAGTAAACAATGGTAACAATGAACGAATTTTGAGTGATAATCGTTGTGTGTAATTGGGGCTTAAGAATTACCTAAAAAGGTGAATGTTTATAGGTAACCAAGATGGAACAAAACTACCAACCCCCATGTTATAGACCTCTAATACTAGTAGCTATAGCAAAATCAATGAAAAGAAATGTGGTGGCTGCAGAGACGTAACTTGAAGCTCCTGGGCTCCAATGCAAAACCTGGAACGGGGCCCCCAACTATAATGCTTTATTCATAGTACTGGGCTTCCTATATGGAGAAGAGAGGCCTTGTGGGCCCCCCAAGGCTCCTGGGCCCGGGTGCAACCGCATCCCCTGCATCCTCTATAGTTGCGCTCCTGGGTGGCTGGTTACCTATAATGACATGTCATTTATTGATATGTCACCACTTACGCATGTACATTTTCCTTTTCCGTTGCATATTTAAACGTTAAACTAGCATAAGAATGGAGACAAAATACCAGTTACATGTTTCAAACTTTATGGATCTTGTTCATAGTATAATTAAAGCACACCATCCCATATTACAGATGTAGCAATGTTTAATCTCCAGGTCATGTCTTACATGGTTCCCTCACCTGCCTCCTCACTACTCTTGCAGCTCTCTCCCTGCAATGCAGTCTCTCAAGGCTGAACACCATTCAGATCGCTTTCCAGCTTGCTGCTCTCTCACCCATTGTCCAGTTACCATGATTCCCGCCCAAACACATTGAGCCCTTGCACCTCTCTCTCATCCCGAGTCCTCCAGAGATACCACCTGATTTCTGTAGCCAATCGGAAGTACAAACCCAATCCCAATAAATGTAAAGGTAAAAAGGATGTAATTATTTAGAAATCTCATATAACCATATTTTATTCCCAACAGAACATAGAACACAAATCAGAAGGTGAAAGGTAGACATATTTTCATCTCAATGTTAAAAAAATTAACACATTTAGAAATTTCTGGCAGCCACACATCTCATAAAAGTTGTGACAGGGTTAATAAAAGGTGGGGAAAGTAAGTGGTACTAACAAAATGCTGGAGGGTCAATTTTCTACTAAGTCACATGAATGTGCATAAAAAGAGCATGTTAGAGAGGCAGAGTCTCTCAGAAGTAAGGATGGTCAGAGGTTAATCAATCTGTGAAAAACTGCATCTTAAAACTGTGGAACAATTTCAGAAAAATGTTCCTCAACTTAAACTTATGAGGACTTGAATATGCCACCATCTACAGCACATAATATCATCCAAAGATTCAAAGAACCTGGAGAAATTCATGTGCCCAAGGGAGAAGGCCAGCAGTTAATGCCGGATGCTCGAGATCTACGGGCCCTCAGGCGCCACTGCATTTAAAACAAGCCCGAGCCTGCAATGTAAATCACTGCATGGGCTTCGGAATACTTCCAGAAAACACTGTCTGTGAATTACAATAACTAACCTTTAGGCAATGAGACCATCACTGATCAGACTTTTTTTACCTATCCAAGGTAGTACTGTGTTATGCTCATGTAGACTTATATTTGTCGAGGTGTGGGACACACCAGGACCTCGATTCTGGTGCACGGCTGTTGTTCATATCTGGCTGCATCTCATCTGGAACTTGCAATGCCTTCTGACCGGCTGTCACTGTGGGGCACATTATCTCTCTATAATCTAGTAGCATCCTTCACTGGTTTTCCTTAGTAAATGCCCAGATTAACTGTTTATTAGTTGCTATTCCTGCCCTCCCCATTAGTACATCCTACACTAGATATTAACCTCCTCTTCTACCATAGAACACTGATAATGGAAACACTACCCTACATCTCAAAGCTTAGTGATATTATAGGGGTATTCTGGGCTTTTACTATTGATGACCTTTTCACAGGATAGGTCGTCAATAGTTGTTTGGCTGGGATCCACCGCTTGGGATCCCCACTGATCAGCTGATCCTCTGGAGTCTTGACAGTGCATTGGGGCTGGACATTGACATTGATGGTCATGGTTGGAAGTGTAATAGATGTCTTCACTCCCATTAAAATCAATGTAAGTGATGGCTTTCATTATACTTCTGATCTTGACCACCAATAACAATGTCCGGCTCCGCAGCGGTGACAGCAGACCAGAGGATCAGCTGATCGGCAGGGATCTCAAGTGGTGGATTCTAGCCAATCAACTATTGATGACCGATTTTGTGGATAGGTCATCAATAGTAAAATCCAAGAATACCCCTTAAACCCTCCACTTCTTTAGAATACTAGGGAAGTTTTAATTAGTATAAAAATGTTTTTTCCCCTATTTTCCGTCGTCTGAACCAGAAATACATCTTATATTCAGTTGCATCTTATAGTCTGAAGAATATGGTCATTTACAAACAAAGCAATTGAATGTGGTTAATGAAGTTGTCTAGGGTTAGCAAAATCAGATACGAGACTGTTTTTTTTTCTAGAAACAGCACCACTTTTAATCACTGGCTATGTTTGGTATTGCAGCTCAGATTCATTTACTTGGATAGGGATGAGTTGCAATACCAGGCAGAGACCATACATAACACTGGTGCTATTCCTGGGGGAAAAAAGCAGACCTTTAGCTTTGTGTGTTTGCATTTTATAAGCTTCACAAAGACCCTACTGACTAACACTGACAACGTAAGGAAATTATTTTTTCACATTTCATGTATTAAAGTTCTCATTAGCCAACAATCCGGTCACAGGTCTCTCTTTTAGGGTCACTAATAAACCATTCCTTGCCCTCACTGACCAACTGAAAATGATGAATCTGCCAACGGTGCCCAGTGTGAAGAGATCTGTACAATTACAGCGGAGAACATGGGAGGAAAAGTCCATTGAAGTGTGATTTGCACAACCCCGGGGTAAAATCTTGTTGCTTATCAGTTATATTTGGAGCTGTCACTTCTTAAAGCCCTGTCATCTCACATTAATTTACAGAAGCCGTTTTGCCTTCCATATGCCTTCGGGCACTTATGTTGTAATGTTAATAGAAAGCAAGAAATAAAAGAAATGCCTAATTATATTATATAAATATTGAAATACGGCAATGGCTCCATGGGAATATTTTACTAATAAGCACTTGTACGCCGCTGATTGCAATTAATCCGCTGCATGGCACAGCACATTATGCACAAAAGGCAGTCTGTGCCAAAATATTGCACATTGCTTAACAAGGAAAACATGCCACTGGGATACCAAGGGCTTTCTACTTAGGAGTGCTCTTCATAATCTGCAGCATATGCACATGTGCATGCAATGGTTCCTTAAGCGAGGTGTTAAGTCTTAAAGCGGTTCTACAGAATTAGTAAAACATACTGCTTTCCTTTAGAAATATAAGCAGATTACAAAAAATGTTGCCATTAGGACATCCTGCAGACATATATAGTTGATGGTTGAACCTTTTACCATATGTTCAACTTTCCCACACTGCTCCCACAGGAGAAATGAAGCATTACATGGAGCATATTTACATCAATGTGTTAGCTATGGAATACATAGATACTCAGAATGTGACACTCTCGCTGTAGCCTCTCTTTGCTTCAGCTTTTTGATGGGGGTTTCAAATGAAGGATTAATCTATATGCATGGGTATGATCGGAAAAGGCTGGGCCCTGTAGAACATTTTCAAAATGCCCCCTCTCCAATATGAACATTTATCAGCTCCATATAAAAGTTCATGGAAGAACAAACTTTTCTGCCAGTTTGCACTTAAATACAAAATTAGGCCTTTAAGTGTGGCCTTACCCTGGCCGGCTTAGGAATACTGTGATAAACAACTAAGCACGGATATATTACTCCAGACAAGACCCATAAATTATATCAGTAATGTATATACAAAGTGCAAATATAATAATCATTCATAGTACCATCATACTATTATCTAATAAAGACTACTAGACAGATTAATAATACCAACATACGGTGATATAGTGGTATATACAAACTCTGCATAGATGCTATGATTACAGTAACATTATATGCAATGATCACAGGTATGTCTGGTCTGATTGGAACTGTTGACATTATCTTTTCTTCTCCATCTATCCCAGATCACCATGTCAAATTCTCTCGGCAAGAACTTGTCCTTGCAAAATTGGACATACAGACATCTTTGGCTTACCTTTCCAGGCTTACCTTTCCAGCACCCTCCCTACATTTTGCTAACCTCTACACAAGCTTCCCATCCACAGAGTTCCAGACAGTAATTAGTTCACACATAGTTTGTGGCATTTAGTGTCCTCCACCCACTAAGAGTGCCCCCTTTTGTGCCTCACACATGCTGGTGTCACATTTAATGCTTCATTAATAATGCATCAGTATTGTAACAATGCTCCCTTTTATGTTCTCATCATTAATAATAAGCCCTATAAGTAACAATGCCACCTTTTCTGCCCCACACATTAATGATGTCTATATTAGTAATAATGCTAATAATGCCCTCTTGAACTCCTATCAGTATTTACACACCCTTATTCTCCATCAGTAATGATTCCCCCTTTTATGCTAATCAGTGGGGGGGAGGGTCTCACTGCTGAGAGCTGCACTGATCCCGAGAATGAGGGGCCCATGTCTCCTGTCTTAATTCCTGAGGAATTATTGCAACTCCGCAGTAAGGAGAATAAATTAAGTGATGGTTTCAAGAAGCGCGGTTTCACTCCATTTATTTTCAATGGGACTACGGAGATAGCTGAGTGCCTTGGGTATTGGGTATTTCTGTCAGCCCTATTGAAATGAATGGAGTGCCGCTTGTGCATGCTTGGCCAGTGCTCCATTCAGTGTGATGTCACTGCCAGTTAGAGAAGCATCCCTGAAGTGACAAGAATAGGGGGTCACAGGACCCCTGCTCTGAAGATCGGTGAGGGTCTCAATGGTGGGACCTCTACGAATCAACAAGTTATCCTCTATCCACATAAGGTACAAAACAGCAGGAACAGAATAACGAAACAACCAAATTCAATGGCAGAAAGTTCCAATGTGTTTAATACTACCTACGGACTCGTCAGGGGACCAATAGAGGGAAAAAACAGTACCAAAGAACTGATAGTATTAGGAAAAGTTGAAAAATCACAATGATGCGGCAAATGAAACAGCATTATATATACTGAAAATTGCCAAAATTCATGATCATGCAGCATCTGGAATATAAAGTTGTGCAATGATTATTTAATTTGTGATCATATCGTATGTACCTGCCTCTTTTAACCCCTTAAGGACCAAGCACGGCGCTTGGTCCTGGGCCTTAAACCTGGCCGATAGCAAAAGTCCGGTGTGGAGTAAAGCCTAAGGACGTGAAGGAGAAGGAAGAAGCGGACCCTGATCAGCTCTGCCAGTGACTATGGTCACTACAGGGGGATATTTTCCCCTGTAACTAGAGCTCCTATGAATGCCCCAGCTACAGTGGAAAAGTGTGAGATAAAAAAAAAAAAAGACCATGTAAATGACCCCCAGAGGTCTTATATGATGTCATGGGGGTCATAAATGGTAAAAAAAAAGTTACAAAAATAAGTTTAAAAAAATTACACATAAAATAGAAATATAATATATAAAAAAGAAAATGATCCAAAGTAGAGATGAGCGAGCATACTCGCTAAGGGCAATTACTCGATCGAGCATTGCCCTTAGCGAGTACCTGCCCGCTCGAGAGCAAAGATTCGGCTGCCGGCAGCGGGTGGGGAGCAGCGGGGGAGAGCAGTAAGGAACGGAGGGGAGATCTCTCTCTCCCTCTCTCCCCCCCGCTCCCTCTGGTCACTGCCGCAACTCACCTCTCACCCGCGCCGGCAGCCAAACCTTCTCTGCCGAGCGGGGAGATACTCGCTAAGGACAATGCTCGATCGAGTTATTGTCCTTAGCGAGTATGCTCGCTCATCTCTAATCCAAAGCCAATGACAACCAAAACTGTTATCATTTGCGCCCTGTAATCCAAAACCATACATATTATATATCAAAACATCCAAAACAAAATGAGGAACCCATTCACATACTTTACTTTAGTGTAAATGTACTAATTTAAAAAAACATGGCATTAATGTTAAATAAAAATAATTTTTTTAGCTTTTTTACCTCCAATAAAACTAAAAAAACAGAAAGATGTCAGTGAAAAAAATATATAAAATAATAGACCTATATGTCATGGAAAAAAAATGCAGCAAAAATAATTTTGGTAGCTGAAGGAAAAAAAAGTAGGGTAGTAGGTAGTAGGTACAAAACAGCTTGGTCCTTAAGGGGGTAAAAATAGTTTTTATGGTAAACAAAACTTTTTCTCTACTACTACCAGTACTTTGGTAATGTTCAGACACTACATAATTATGAATCTTGGCATTTTTCAATCTATGTAATGCTGTGCAGTGCTTATGTGTCTTTTATGATCATGCATGCACCTGACTTTTTTAAAGTTTTTGTGGTACAAGAAAACTTTTTCTAATACTATCAGTGCTTTGTTACTATTTTTTCCATTATTGATCCCCTGATGAGTCCATAGGCAGGACAAAACATGCTGGAACTCTACAGTCTTTTGTGTCATACTGTCCCTGCTGTTATATGCCTTGAATAAGGTCATACAGGGTTTATTAGCTTTTGGGGTGTCGGCAGAGTCGCTCTTTTCAGGGCGATCACCCTGCATGTCGTTACATAGGGCGATTTAGTCACTAGGGATATTTAGGGACAGGTATCCATTCCCTTCCCAATTGACCCTCCTGTGGATGGCTAACAGGTCCTATATACGATTGTATTCCACCATTTGATTGGGTCTACAGTAGTGGTAAGATCTAATTCCATCATTACTCCTTTGTCAACCACTTGGTCAATAATTCTTGGGTGTTAAAATGTATTACTTATTGATTCTCAGCTTCATGTAGAGTAATAACGTTTGGGGGACATTTTTGTAACTATTTTAACTTAACCTTTAGTTAAGGGATAAGGAGGCAGAGGTTGTGTATATCCATATCAGATTATTCTTCACCTGTTATTTTAGGTCTATATGCTTTCCAATAAAATATACATAACACAGTAAAAAACGTACTTTTTTGCTGGCATCATACACTTATTTACAAGGATTTCTTAAAAGAAAATGTAGAAGGCTTTAATCTGAATCCACATCGTAATTTGCAGATCTTCACAGCTCTCCAGCCTCTACTATAATATATTCAGTGCTTTTGGTGAAACCAGTCAAGAATTCATTATCTTCAATAGAACAGTGCAATCTATAAAAATAACCGCACTTAATCTATAGGACCATTTGCAAGACTAATCGCACCATCCCTCATACTGCCGCATACAGGAGTGAAATCTCATGTTTACATTCCATAAGCTACGCGAGTTATAACCCCCCATATATCAGCACTTTATGCTACGCAGTCGTTGTACTAATGCCTTGCTTTATTTAAAGGGAACCTGCCACGTCCCCACAGCCTATAAACTAATTTATGGTGCTGTTAGGAGAGCTGATAGGGGGCCGGGTGATATATATTGGAGGAGCAGCAACAATTGTTTGCATTTCATATGTGCTTGCTGGGTAGGGGGTTGCACGAAAAGGTCTGCTTTTTTTCAAACATAAGGCCACTCGTGTCTATGGGTTGTGGCCGGTTTTGCTGCAGGGCCCATGCACTGAAAAAGGGTGAGTTGCAATATCAGACACAGACTTTGGACAAAATGGTGTTATTTGGGGCAAAATAACATATTTTTCTAATCTCAGACACAACCCCTTTAATTTAATATCAGTTAAGGTGGATTCTTTAAAGTGTATGGACCTGAGCTGCAATACCAGGCATTGCCAAGAGTAGTGCTATGTTTGAAAAGAAGCCGACCCTGTTTTACAATCCTGAAACCGTCTTACCAGCAAGCATGTGCACTATCCAACCCAAAGTCATTGGACAGCTGGGCAAGAATCAAAAGTATTATTTATTTCTGTATGTTAAACTTAGTGCGAGTATATTTGTCCTAGTGATATTATATCCTCTCTGTGGCATACTTTCTACTAACGTCTGATACAGTTCAGCTGGTATTTCCCTCCATTCATCCTGCAAAGTCTCTCAAAGAAGGTAGACACTGTTCATATTTCCTGACCTGACGTTCCAGTTCGTCCTATATCCTTCAGTAGGGATCATGTCGGCCTCTGTGCAGCCAGTCCAATTGTGGAACATCCATATCCTCAAACCAACGTAAACCAGCGTTGGATGTGGGACAAGATGTGTTGTCTTGCTAGAAGTATGGCTGACCATTCCCAGAGTATTGTCAGTAGGACATTATTATATGAAATGTCAAAGTTCACCTCTGTGTTCACGATTCTTGCCACTACAACCAACGGACCAACACCATGCCATGTAAGACATCCACAAACCACAACAGAATCTCCACCGTACATAACAGTTGGCACAACACACTCAGGTAATAGGTGTTCCCCAGGCGTCCTCCACACCCAGGCACAACCATCTGATTTGAAGATGGAGTAGCGTGGTTCGTTACTCCGTAGAACATTCTTCCATTGTTCAAATGTCCAACGATGATGCTCCTTGTAGACGGGCCGATGCATTGTACTTTTTTATGGACAGCTTGTGTGCAGCGGCATATCCCATATATCCAATAGCATGTAGTTCCCATCACAAACTATAGATCACACCTCCAAGGGTCTTCATCTCATGTAGCATGGTTTAGGACACATGACATGTTAATAAGATAATCCATTCTACTGATAGGAATGTCCAAATACAATACTCTTGGTAGGCCATTGTATGAATGAAGCAATTGCCTGCTGCTAATCTTCAGTCAAGCGGTAAGCTTTGATCTTGTAACCCCACTACCACCTCTCCAGTTAGCTTATATAGAGTCAACATATTCTGCACATTCGCCCCTATTCCATGGGCTCACATTGTAATTTATCTGTCTCTCAGATATGTTTTTGGAATGTTGCTGAAAACAGAGTATCCAGAGAAAGCTCATAAAAACACAGAGGGGACATGCAAACTCCATGCAGGTATTGTTCATGGTCAAATTTATAGGAACAACTCCGTTTTGGTAAGGCAACAGTGCAAACCACTGAGCCACCCTACTGCCACTGATTAATAAATTGCTCCTTGTATCAGTTTTTTGTCTCACTGCTTTGTTGTGTTGCATTCAACCATAAAATGTCTACTTTCCTCATGTCTGTATAATTACTAGATGTTAATTGTATGGAATGCAGTAGCTAAACTTAGTATATGGGTCAGACTTCTCACTTGTGAATGTGATATTACACTTGTTTCCTGCTCTCAGGCTGTTGGAGCTGATATACAAACCAAGGAAGGGTATTTCCACTAACACATACTTGATTGCTCCTATTTTTGCAACCTTAACTTTACTAAATATAATAGTTAATTGACAGAAAAGTGTCAATAGACTAAATTCAGACTTCAGGGGTAGGCATACAAAGCCTTATCTGTGTATACAGCACTAATACTGCTATCTCTCAGGGTCCCTAGAAGTACAATAGAGCTATGGAATTCTTGTCCTTCAATGACTATTTTTTACTCTGCTGACTCTGTCCTAATCTACACAGTAAAGCAAAAAAAAAAAAAAGCTGCAGCAAATGTCTTCCTATAGTGTGTGCTCCAGTGGTTGTGTGAAAACAGCAACATTTAAGGATTTTTTATATGACCAGTCACACAAAAAGTAAACAGAGCAACATTTCATAAAATACTCCATATCTTAATAATAAAACACATTAGAACACATGGGTAATATTCTGATAGCACATTAACTTAAAAAGGAACCTGTCACCAGTTTTTGTACCAATAAACTATGCTGATTTCTGCCCAAAATGTACTTTTATTTCAGTTTCCTCTATATGCTAATTATATTCCCAAAGTCCCAAAGGGTGGTGCTACAGGCCTCCAAGTTAGTGTGTCACTCTGTTGTCTGTGCCCATTTTCCCTTGAGTGCCAGTCTCCAGTACCCCTATTGTCAGTGCTAAAGTCTTTCATTGCATGTGACCAGAATGGCTAAGCGATGTTGGCATCCTCTGAGCAACCTGCAAATATACCTCTGCCACACACCCATATGATCTGGCCTATATAGCCAAGCCTAGGATGCCTAGTTTCACTGCTCATGGCCAGAATGGATAAGTGAAGGTGCATGCGCAGGACTTCAGCAGACTGCGAGCGTTAACTTCAGAGGCACTGGAAGGTGTCAATCTAAGGGGGAATAGGCGGGGACAAAGAAGTGACTCAATCACTCGAAGGTGTGAAAGACTATACTAGGGACATACTAGAGAATTTAATCAGCATATAGAGCACAGTGGAATAAAAGTACATTTTCTGACAGAAAACAACAGTGGTTATTACATAGTTGTAATGCATGCTGGAAATGTTGCAGCAACAAGTAGAGGGTTTATAAGCCAGAAATGGATGCCAAGTTCCCTTTAAGTGAATAGGTCTTAGTTCTAATTCCAGAAACACCCTATGTGTCAGGCAGGTGGAGATGGATCCACATTGCGACACACCAGTTTGACTTTGGGCTGAGTTGGCAGTACCTGGGGACCCCTCCAAACAGCATATGGTCTATACTGCAAGGTCCCCAAGCCATTAAAGGGGTTGTCCCGCGCCAAAACGTTTTTTTTTTTTTTTTTAATAGCCCCCCCGTTCGGCGCGAGACAAACCCGATGCATGTGTTGAAAAAAAAAAACGGATAGTACTTACCCGAATCCCCGCGCTCCGGTGACTTCTTACTTACCTTGCGAAGATGGCCGCCGGGATCGTCACCCTCGGTGGACCGCAGGTCTTCTGTGCGGTCCATTGCCGATTCCAGCCTCCTGATTGGCTGGAATCGGCACACGTGACGGGGCGGAGCTACGAGGAGCAGCTCTCCAGCATGAGCAGCCCCATTCAACACGGAGAAGACCGGACTGCGCAAGCGCGTCTAATCGGGCGATTAGATGCTGAAAATTAGACGGCACCATGGAGACGAGGACGCTAGCAACGGAACAGGTAAGTGAATAACTTCTGTATGGCTCATAATTAATGCGCAATGTACATTACAAAGTGCATTAATATGGCCATACAGAAGTGTATACCCCCACTTTGTTTCGCGGGACAACCCCTTTAATCCCACAGATAGTCCCGATAGTGTAGCTGCTGATGCTGCACTAGTCCGAGGCGCAGTATCTGATAATATGAGCAGATGCGTATCCAGAGAACAGGACTGGAAGCACAAGTGCAATAACAATATCCAAGCAGAAGGTGAAGGCAGACAGCAGGCAATAGCAAAGTCCAGAATACAAAGCTGAGGTCACGGGGCACAGAAGTCAAAACTGTAAGAAACATAGGCAAATGGTCAGAACCGGAATATACAACTAATGAGGGCTTTGTCGTAATGGCTAATGAGGCTAATTGCTTAGGCATCTTCCATGATGAGTATGCCTAATATAGTGGGGGATGAATGGCAATTGGTGAGGGACTGGATTAGGGACCACCTGAGGAGCCTTTAAGAATGGGGTTATAGGTGAGCCTATGGGTAGAGGACTTGCAGTGAGCAGAGGAGGAAGTGTTGCATGCAGTGATTGACAAAAAGTGACACTCATGGTCCCAGGAGCAGATGAGTGGGGTGAGCAGTGGCAGCGTGCCGTGATACCATGGACATGGTGGGTTGAATGAGAATGATATAATACTAGAGATGAGCGAACACCAAAATGTTCGGGTGTTCGTTATTCGTAACGAACTTCCCGTGATGCTCGAGGGTTCGTTTCGAACAACGAACCCCATTGAAGTCAATGGGCGACCAGAACATTTTTGTATTTCGCCGATGCTCGCTAAGGTTTTCATGTGTGAAAATCTGGGCAATTCAGGAAAGTGATGGGAATGACACAGTGACGGATAGGGCAGGCGAGGGGCTACATGTTGGGCTGCATCCTAAGTTCACAGGTCCCACTATTAAGCCACAATAGCGGCAAGAGTGCCCCCCCCCCCTCCCAACAACTTTTACTTCTGAAAAGCGCTCATTAGCAATGCATACCTTTGCTAAGCACCACACTACCTCCAACAAAGCACAATCACTGCCTGCATGACACTCCACTGACACTTCTCCTGAGTTACATGCTGCCCAACCGCCCCCCCTCCCCCCCACAGCGCACACCAAACTGTCCCTGCGCAGCCTTCAGCTGCCCTCATGCCACACCACCCTCATGTCTATTTAGAAGTGCGTCTGCCACGACGAGGGACCGCAGGCACACACTGCACAGGGTTGGCACGGCTAGGTAGCGACCCTCTTTAATAGGGGTGGGGCGATAGCCCACAATGCTGTACAGAAGCAATGAGAAATACAATCCTGTGCCACCGCCATCAGGAGCTGCACACGTGGGCATAGCAATGGGGAACCTATGTGCCACACACTATTCATTCTGTCAAGGTGTCTGCATGCCCCAGTCAGACTGGTTATATGCACCTTAACAGTAACCGCGTTGGTGGTAATGTGGTGGTGACTGCGGACCTAGTACCACGGTTGTATTTTGTTGGTTTTCGGAATGTGGCCAGGATTAAGTGGGCCGTGGCGGGGGGATGGTGGGGGGGCTCTCTTGTAGTGTCGGTAAAGGTGAAATTCTTGGACTGCCACCAGACGAACCAATGCAAAGGCATTTGCCAACAATGTTTTCCCTGTTGGAGGAGGAGGGGGATGTTTTTGAGGCACTACGTGTCCTCTCCACGTGTCCGTGGTTATATGCACCTTAACAGTAACCGCGTTGGTGATAATGTGGTGGTGACTGCGGACCTAGTACCACGGTTGTATTTTGTTGGTTTTCGGAATGTGGCCAGGATTAAGTGGGCCGTGGCGGGGGGATGGTGGGGGGGCTCTCTTGTAGTGTCGGTAAAGGTGAAATTCTTGGACTGCCACCAGACGAACCAATGCAAAGGCATTTGCCAACAATGTTTTCCCTGTTGGAGGAGGAGGGGATGTTTTTGAGGCACTACGTGTCCTCTCCACGTGTCCGTGGTTATATGCACCTTAACAGTAACCGCGTTGGTGGTAATGTGGTGGTGACTGCGGACCTAGTACCACGGTTGTATTTTGTTGGTTTTCGGAATGTGGCCAGGATTAAGTGGGCCGTGGCGGGGGGAAGGTGGGGGGGCTCTCTTGTAGTGTCGGTAAAGGTGAAATTCTTGGACTGCCACCAGACGAACCAATGCAAAGGCATTTGCCAACAATGTTTTCCCTGTTGGAGGAGGAGGGGGATGTTTTTGAGGCACTACGTGTCCTCTCCACGTGTCCGTTCCATGTAAGCAATAGTAGCACTCAAGACAGGCCCCAGTAACAATTCTGAAGCAGCAGTATAGCGGGAGCGCAGTCTTCGTTCCATGTAAGCAATAGTAGCACTCAAGACAGGCCCCAGTAACAATTCTGAAGCAGCAGTATAGCGGGAGCGCAGTCTTCGTTCCATGTAAGCAATAGTAGCACTCAAGACAGGCCCCAGTAACAATTCTGAAGCAGCAGTATAGCGGGAGCGCAGTCTTCGTTCCATGTAAGCAATAGTAGCACTCAAGACAGGCCCCAGTAACAATTCTGAAGCAGCAGTATAGCGGGAGCGCAGTCTTCGTTCCATGTAAGCAATAGTAGCACTCAAGACAGGCCCCAGTAACAATTCTGAAGCAGCAGTATAGCGGGAGCGCAGTCTTCGTTCCATGTAAGCAATAGTAGCACTCAAGACAGGCCCCAGTAACAATTCTGAAGCAGCAGTATAGCGGGAGCGCAGTCTTAGTTCCATTTCAGTAGCCTTAGTATAGCCAAGGCACAAGTGACATTTATGTAGCTAAAGTGTAGGCCAACCCCACACACCTTTCTGTACCATGAGTGCAGGCGAAGAACATAGAAATTACTATGATTACACTGTAGGTGAGGGCCCCAAAAAATTGGTGTACCAACAGTACTAATGTACCTCAGTAAAAATTGGCCATGCCCAACCAAGATGGCAGGTGAATCGCTTTGGTTAATGTGGCTTAAGTGGTAACTAGGCCTGGAGGCAGCCCAGTGTAACGAAAAATTGGTTCAAGTTAAAGTTCCAACGCTTTTAAGCTAATTGAAACTTATAAAAATTGTTCTGAAAAATTATTTGAGTGAGCCTTGTGGCCCTAAGAAAAATTGCCCGTTCAGCGTGATTACGTGATGTTTCAGGAGGAGGAGCAGGAGGAGGAGGAGGAGGAATATTAGACACAGATTGATGAAGCAGAAATGTCCCCGTTTTGGATGGTGAGAGAGAACGTAGCTTCCATCCGCGGGTGCAGCCTACGTATTGCTTACGTATCGCTGCTGTCCGCTGGTGGAGAACAGAAGTCTGGGGAAATCCAGCCTTTGTTCATCTTGATGAGTGTTAGCCTGTCGGCACTGTCGGTTGACAAGCGGCTACGCTTATCTGTGATGATTCCCCCAGCCGCACTAAACACCCTTTCCGACAAGACGCTAGCCGCAGGACAAGCAAGCACCTCAAGGGCATACAGGGCTAGTTCAGGCCACGTGTCCAGCTTCGACACCCAGTAGTTGTAGGGGGCAGAGGCGTCACCAAGGATGGTCGTGCGATCCGCTACGTACTCCCTCACCATCCTTTTGCAGTGCTCCCGCCGACTCAGCCGTGACTGGGGAGCGGTGACACAGTCTTGGTGGGGAGCCATAAAGCTGGCCAGGCCCTTAAAGACTGTTGCACTGCCTGGGATGTACATGCTGCTCGATCTACGCACATCCCCTGCAACATGGCCCTCGGAACTGCGCCTTCTGCCACTAGCGCTGTCGGCTGGGAATTTTACCATCAGCTTGTCCGCAAGGGTCCTGTGGTATAGCAACACTCTCGAACCCCTTTCCTCTTCGGGAATCAGAGTGGGCAGGTTCTCCTTATACCGTGGATCGAGCAGTGTGTACACCCAGTAATCCGTAGTGGCCAGAATGCGTGCAACGCGAGGGTCACGAGAAAGGCATCCTAACATGAAGTCAGCCATGTGTGCCAGGGTACCTGTACGCAACACATGGCTGTCTTCACTAGGAAGATCACTTTCAGGATCCTCCTCCTCCTCCTCCTCCTCCTCAGGCCATACACGCTGAAAGGATGACAGGCAATCAGCCGGTGTACCGTCAGCAGCGGCCCAAGCTGTCTCTTCCCCCTCCTCCTCATCCTCCTCATGCTCCTCCTCCTCCTCCTGTACGCGCTGAGAAATAGACAGGAGGGTGCCCTGACTATCCAGCGGCATACTGTCTTCCCCCGCCCCCGTTTCCGAGCGCAAAGCAGCTGCCTTTATGGTTTGCAGGGAATTTCTCAAGATGCATAGCAGAGGAATGGTGACGCTAATGATTGTAGCATCGCCGCTCACCACCTGGGTAGACTCCTCAAAATTACCAAGGACATGGCAGATGTCTGCCAACCAGGCCCACTCTTCTGAAAGGAATTGAGGAGGCTGACTCCCACTGCGCCGCCCATGTTGGAGTTGGTATTCGACTATAGCTCTACGCTGTTCATAGAGCCTGGCCAACATGTGGAGCGTAGAGTTCCACCGTGTGGGCACGTCGCACAGCAGTCGGTGCACTGGCAGCTTAAAGTGATGTTGCAGGGTGCGCAGGGTGGCAGCGTCCGTGTGGGACTTGCGGAAATGTGCGCAGAGCCGGCGCGCCTTTACGAGCAGGTCTGACAAGCGTGGGTAGCTTTTCAGAAAGCGCTGAACCACCAAATTAAAGACATGGGCCAGGCATGGCACGTGCGTGAGGCTGCCGAGCTGCAGAGCCGCCACCAGGTTACGCCCGTTGTCACACACGACCATGCCCGGTTGGAGGCTCAGCGGCGCAAGCCAGCGGTCGGTCTGCTGTGTCAGACCCTGCAGCAGTTCGTGGGCCGTGTGCCTCTTATCGCCTAAGCTGAGTAGTTTCAGCACGGCCTGCTGACGCTTGCCCACCGCTGTGCTGCCACACCGCGCGACACCGACTGCTGGCGACATGCTGCTGCTAACACATCTTGATTGTGAGACAGAGGAGGAGGAGGAGGAGGAGGGTGCTTTAGTGGAGGAAGCATACACCTCCGCAGATACCAGCACCGAGCTGGGGCCCGCAATTCTGGGGGTGGGTAGGACGTGAGCGGTCCCAGGCTCTGACTCTGTCCCAGCCTCCACTAAATTCACCCAATGTGCCGTCAGGGAGATGTAGTGGCCCTGCCCGCCTGTGCTTGTCCACGTGTCCGTAGTTAAGTGGACCGTGGCAGTAACCGCGTTGGTGAGGGCGCGCACAATGTTGCGGGAGACGTGGTCGTGCAGGGCTGGGACGGCACATCGGGAAAAGTAGTGGCGACTGGGAACTGAGTAGCGCGGGGCCGCCGCCTCCATGATACTTTTGAAGGACTCCGTTTCCACAACCCTATACGGCAGCATCTCAAGGCTGATGAATTTTGCGATGCGGACGGTTAACGTTTGAGCGTGCGGGTGCGTGGCGGCGTACTTGCGCTTGCGCTCGAACACTTGCGCAAGCGACGGCTGAACGGTGCGCTGAACTACACTGATGGATGGGGCCGAGGACAGCGGAGATGAGGGTGTGGGTGCAGGCCATGAGGCGGTAGTGCCTGTGTCCTGAGAGGGGGGTTGCATCTCAGTGGCAGGTTGGGGCACAGGGGGAGAGGCAGGGGTGCAAACCGGAGGCGGTGAACGGCCTTTGTCCCACCTTGCGGGGTGCTTGGCCATCATATGTCTGCGCATGGTGGTGGTGGTGAGGCTGTTGGTGTTGGCTCCCCGGCTGAGCTTTGCGCGACAAAGGTTGCACACCACTGTTCGTCGGTCGTCAGGCGTCTCTGTGAAAAACTGCCAGACCTTAGAGCACCTCGGCCTCCGCAGGGTGGCATGGCGCGAGGGGGCGCTTTGGGAAACACTTGGTGGATTATTCGGTCTGGCCCTGCCTCTACCCCTGGCCACCGCACTGCCTCTTGCAACCTGCCCTGCTGATGCCCTTGACTCCCCCTCTGAAGACCTGTCCTCCTGAGTAAGCGTTGCACACCAGGTGGGGTCAGTCACCTCATCGTCCTGCTGCTCTTCCTCCGAATCCTCTGTGCGCTGCTCCCTGGGACTTACTGCCCTTACTACTACCTCACTGCAAGACAACTGTGTCTGATCGTCATCGTCCTCCTGACCCACAGAAAGTTGTTGAGACAGTTGGCGGAAGTCCCCAGCCTCTTCCCCCGGACCCCGGGAACTTTCGAATGGTTGGGCATCAGTGACGATAAACTCCTCTGGTGGGAGAGGAACCGCTGCTGCCCAATCTAAGCAGGGGCCCGAGAACAGTTCCTGGGAGTGCTCCCGCTCCTGAGCAGGTGTTATTGTAGTGGAGTGAGGAGGCTGGGAGGAAGGAGGAGCAGCAGACAGAGGATTCGGATTGGCAGCAGTGGACGGCGCAGAACTGCGGGTAGACGATAGGTTGCTCGAAGCACTTTCTGCCATCCAGGACAGGACCTGCTCACACTGCTCATTTTCTAATAACCGTCTCCCGCGTGGACCCATTAATTGGGCGATGAATGTGGGGACGCCAGAAACGTGCCTCTCTCTTAATCGCGCAGCAGTCGGCTGCGACACACCTGGATCAGGAGCTTGGCCTGTGCCCACACCCTGACTTGGCCCTCCGCGTCCTCGGCCGCGTCCACGTCCTCTAGGCCTACCCCTACCCCTCAGCATGCTGTATTACCAGTGATTTGATTTCACAGGCAGGAAATAAATTGGCGCAAGACTGCAGGCCAAATATAATTTTTGCCCTTTTTGGAAAACGAAAGGCCCCACTGCCTCTAGTGAATGAATAATCTAAGTTTAATAACTGTGCTGTGTCCCTGCTTATGTGTCACAGAACGTGAGGGTAGCAGAGTTATTATAACTCTGGCAGAGCAGGTATTTTTTTTCCCAATTAAGGAAAGCAAATGGCGAAGCCAGCAGTAAAGCGTAGCTGGGTGCGTATGATTTAGCAATGTTTTTCGCGCAGCTCACACGTCTCCACAGGCGTAAGGACGGACAGAGGCTGGACAAATAGATTTGTTTTCAGTTTTTTCCCACCAACAGGCAGCACTGCGTATATTCAATGAACATGAGAAGTTTAATAACTGTGCTGTGTCCCTGCTTATGTGTCACAGAACGTGAGGGTAGCAGAGTTATTATAACTCTGGCAGAGCAGGTATTTTTTTTCCCAATTAAGGAAAGCAAATGGCGAAGCCAGCAGTAAAGCGTAGCTGGGTGCGTATGATTTTGCAATGTTTTTCGCGCAGCTCACACGTCTCCACAGGCGTAAGGACGGACAGAGGCTGGACAAATAGATTTGTTTTCAGTTTTTTCCCACCAACAGGCAGCGCTGCGTATATTCAATGAACATGAGAAGTTTAATAACTGTGCTGTGTCCCTGCTTATGTGTCACAGAACGTGAGGGTAGCAGAGTTATTATAACTCTGGCAGAGCAGGTATTTTTTTTCCCAATTAAGGAAAGCAAATGGCGAAGCCAGCAGTAAAGCGTAGCTGGGTGCGTATGATTTAGCACTGTTCTTCACGCAGCTCACACGTCTCCACCGCCCGTAAGGACGGACAGAGGCTGGACAAATAGATTTGTTTTCAGTTTTTTCCCACCAAAAGGCAGCACTGCGTATATTCTATGAACAGGAGAAGTTTAATAACTGTGCTGTGTCCCTGCTTATGTGTCACAGAACGTGAGGGTAGCAGAGTTATTATAACTCTGGCAGAGCAGGTATTTTTTTCCCAATTAAGGAAAGCAAATGGCGAACCCAGCAGTAAAGCGTAGCTGGGTGCGTCTGATTTAGCAATGTTTTTCACGCAGCTCACACGTCTCCACAGGCGTTAGGACGGACAGAGGCTGGACAAATAGATTTGTTTTCAGTTTTTTCCCACCAAAAGGCAGCACTGCGTATATTCTATGAATAATAACTGTGTTGTGGCCCTGCCTATACAATTCTTTCCCTGCAGTATCAATGGAGGGTGGAATGCTCTGCAGAGGCGATTTTGAGAAGCCCAAAAAAAATGCAGCACAGCCAACAGCAGCCTGGACAGTACTGCACACGGATAAATATGGCCCTAGAAAGGACCGTTGAGGTTCTTGAAGGCTACACTCACTCCTAACACTCTCCCTGCCTATGCAGCACTTCTGTCCCTAATGCCAGGTGCAACGGTCTGCAGAGGCGATTTTGAGAAAGAAAAAAAATCCCACTGCTAACAGCAGCCAACACACAGCTATCAGTGGCCCTAATAAGGACCTTTGGGGGGTCTTGAAGCCTACACTAACTACCAATTCTTTCCCTACAGCAGCTCCGGTACAAACAGCACTGTCCCTCATCTAACTCACACCGCATCTGAGGCGAGCCGCGGGAGGGGCCGACTTTTATGTTCGGGTGACACCTGATCTCGCCAGCCACTCACAGCAGGGGGGTGGTATAGGGCTTAAACGTTGCAGGGGGAAGTTGTAATGCCTTCCCTGTCTTTCAATTGGCCAGAAAAGCGCGCTAACGTCTCAGGGAAGGAAGTGAAAGTAACCAGAACACCGCATGGTGTTCGTTACGAATAACGAACATCCCGAACACCCTAATATTCGCACGAATATCAAGCTCGGACGAACGCGTTCGCTCATCTCTATATAATACATATCATAATGAGATAAGAACTACTATGACTCAGGAGCTGCTGTGTCCATCTCAAGTGAGGCCAAATTGTGAAGTTTGGATTTCCAGACCAGTAATGGTGTGATATGCAGATGGCGATCTCTTTCACAGATGTTATAACTTGGCTCTTATTTGCTTCACCGTTCCTACATCCGACCCGGAGGACAAGCATAGGGAACCAGGTGATGGCCGTGACGCAATGGCCTCACATTCTGGCCTCCAGCCTGGTGAGAAGTGGAGCTCACGACTTACAGCGATGTACATATCATTATAAAATGATGTCTCCTGTTGTGATAGATTCTCTTTAATCCGTCACCTGCTAGAAGTATAGATTTATTCAGTTTGCAGCATGCGTTTGCCTTTTTTAGTGTGCAGAAATATCAAGAAAGAAATATGCTGATGATAAAATAATGGTTTCTTCAGCTGCAAAGAAGCCTTTGTGGTACAGGTGGTTGGCATGTTCTCTGTGCCTCTTTTATGCCAAGGTTGTTTCTTTGTACTTTTCTGGAAGCAGAAATGTAGGTTGTTTTCCCTCGTCTTGACCTAACAGCTGCATTGCTTGCTTCGAGAACAGGTTTCTGCAAATTTATGAGATATATACACACTCACAGGAAGTTCTTCAAAGGCAAAGCTTAGCGGGATTTTGGACTGAATTGCGTTGTGTTTCCCACATATACAGATTTTATGCTGTGTCTTAGCAATGAAAACTTTTTCTCTGAATTTGCCTTAAAAGGTAACTCCAGTCAAATGGGAAAAAAAAGAACTTCATGAATATTCTTGATAAAAACACCCTTCTGCTTTGAGTATACAGCTGCTAGGCAGACCCATGTGTCTCTATGGTTACAGACTACAAACAAACTGTGTTAGTTGATCCTGCACTCAGACCAACCTATGTTGAATAGAATAGCAAAAAAATAGGTACGGATGGAAGGGAGCATGATAGCAGGTTCAGACTGCAAACACTTGTTTGCTACTTGATATGTAGGCTTTAGAGATGAGCGAGCATGCTCGGTAGGAGCAGTTACTCAAACGGGCCTCGCTCATCTCGAGTAACTGCTTTCTCCTCCGAGTGTGCTCGGGGGGCAGCGGGGTTGAGTGGCGAGCGGGGGGGGGGGGGGAGCGGGGGGGAGAGAGAGATCTCTCTCACTCTCCCCCCCTGCTCCTCTCCCCTGCCGCCCCCCCCCCCCCCGAGCACGCTCAGGGGAGAAGGCAGTTACTCGAGATGAGCGAGGCTCACTCGAGTAACTGCCCTTACCGAGCGTGCTCGCTAATCTCTAGTAGGCTTACAAACTCTCATGTACAATCAGTACTGTGGCGAAACTGACAAACTAAGAAACCATCTCCAGGAACAGACAGAATGACATGAAAAGCACAAGGGAAAATAGAAATGCAAGAGGAGAAAAAACAAGTAATGGACAGTAGTAGAAACGGGATCAAGACCTAGAGCTTCCTCTATATCTGCCGTAACTGCCAATAGAGTGGAGCACCCTCCCTGAAAGGGGCGATCCTATGGAATCTAACCAGCTTCCCTATTAATCAATCTACCCCTTTAGTCGTGTCCGACTCCCAGTGACTTTATAGGCAAACATTCTCCATGCTACCTTTTCAAGCACTGCTTCTTTTAACTGCTTGATGCACACATACTGTCGAACCAGCATGTTCTTGTCGGCCCTTTCTTCTGGTTCTACTGGTCATTCCCAACATTATTGACTTTTCTAGCTGGGTTTGCATGCATGACATGGCCAAAGTAAGTCAGTCGCAGTCTAGTGACTTTAGCTTCTAGCAATGTCCCTGGTTTTATGTGACCCAACACTTCTCTGCTCATTACCCCGTCTGTCCATGGTATTCTTAATACTTTCTGCCAGCACCATATTTCGAATGCATTTATTCTCCTTCTGTTGTCCTTTCTTAGTGTCCAACTCTTGGACCCATACATTATCATAGAAAAGATGATGGCTCTAACTAGTCCGCTTTTAGTAGTTAGCATGATATCTTCCATACCCTAATGGAATATAGAGGAAAGGGTAAAACAGAAGAGACTAATAAACAAACCAAGAGTGGGGGTTTGTGAGCAACAATTATAAGTTCCTGAGATAAACGACGTCCCAAATCCGAGAACGAAGAGTACAAAGAAGTATTCTGAAGTATCAAGGCGATGTCACGCCTAAATACACAGCAGGACTAGTATACCAATGTATAGCAAAGTATTACCACAGCAACACTTAAACCCAAAGACAAGAGTATTTCCGATGTGCTCTGGTCAGAGGAGCTGGAATAGATACCCTAAACCAGTTACTGATGGGCTGGCTGGGAAGATAGATAACGTTGCCATTAATCATTGATGGCATATCGGTAGGATGTCATCACTTTATGATCGGTCTGCGTTGGACCTCCAGAAATTCACTGATCCTAAGAATGAAGTGGCTAGAGGTCCAAGGTTATATTGAATCGTGTAGGATATCTTCGCTCCTCAATATATACCAACAAATTGTATATATAACACAGGTAATTACCATGAGTGCTTACGATATACTGAGCAACTCAAGGAAAGGACAAACTCATACATCATGTTCTCTCACCGTTATCACATAGATGACTGTCCATACTAGTCCTTGGTAGAGCAAAGGTGAGATCAAGATGATATTACATTTTTCTGTCAAGGCTGTATTTTAATTGCCTGATCCAGATTTGGATGAAGACCAAAGAATCTTCGTGGCTGATCATGTCACCGTAGGTACAGAAAGCAGAATTGACCAAAACGCCTCCAGCACATTTCGGAGAATACATTCTCTTTCCTCTGGGATAGTGTTAGTCCTTTTCCTCCCTATATAGAGGTCCAAGGGGGCAATATTTCTCTGTATGGGAAACCTTGCTTCCCTGGATTCCCTTTTAAGGAGGAGTGCAGCATTAAATCAAGTCAGAAAGTTTTCCGTGGATCACTTTCAGTGTGAATCCACATTGGAATGGGAAAATCCAGAGATTTGAGCAACTTCCAACAAGACATGTTCATCGGTGCTAGACTAGCGCGGGCCAAGATTTGATATACTGCTAACCTTGTGTTATTTTCTCATGCTACGGTGTCGAGAGCATACCCAAAATAGTGTAATTGAGTAAATGGGTCAAAGTGGACAGTCAAGCAAATTGTAGCCAAATACATTGCTGGTGCTCCAACTACAAGCTCGAACGTACAATTTGTTTTTCCTTAGCACAGATGGGTTATAAAAGTAGGCAATTAGTTTCAGAGTAGAGAAGAGCGAGCATACTCGCTAAGGACAATTGCTCGATCAAGCATTGCCCTTAGCAAGTACCTGCCCGCTCAGAAGAAAATGTTCGGCTGCTGGCGCGGGTGGGAGGTGAGTTGCGGCAGTGAGCAAGGGGGGGGGGGGGCAGGGGGGAGAGAGGGAGAGAGAGATCTCCCCTCTGTTCCTCCCCGCTCTCCCCTGCTGCTCCCTGCCTGCCGCCGGCAGCCGAATCTTTTCTTCCGAGCGGGCAGGTACTCGCTAAGGGCAATGCTCGATCAAGTAATTGCCCTTAGCAAGTATGCTCGCTCATCTCTATTTCAGAGCCATTGCTGTCTAGGAAAAACAAAAAGGCAAGAAACCAGTGAGCAAAGCTTGGATTACTGAGGAATCCAGATTTTCGTTGCACCGTATTGATGGGAGGGTCAGAATTTGCGCAAACAGCGTGAATTGCTAAACACTTCCTGCCGGGTGTCAGGAGTTAGTTGTAATTAATAGGGCAGCCATTACACCTCCCACACTGCTTATATTCTAGGTTTCCTAGAGTCTTCCGTACACAAGAAACGTAGCTTCTATTGCTAACCTATCATGGAGAATTCTAATAAATAGCTCCGATACATCTCCATGGAAACTCTCGTAATAAAAAAAAAAAAGTCAGATTGTCAAATCTAGTTTTTCTCAAAATAAATCTGTCATTTTATGAAACTAGGATCATCTTGAGGAGTGAGAGACTTTGAAAATTGACAAATTCATTTTTGGGCTATTTGACTGTTAAGAAACTATTCTGCTTCGAGCCAATTTAGAAACTATTTACTAATTCACATTTTGGGTAGGACATAAGCAGGGAGGTGTAGAACTGACTGGAATCCCATCAGGACCGAATGTACTGAATTGCTAAGTAAGTGTATTATTTTTCGTGGCAGGAAAGTTGTACTTTCTAGGCAATATTTTAAGGCCCAGAGAAATTCGATATCAATGTAATAATTTATATTAATTTATTTTTTAGACGGAAAAGAGAAAAAAAAAATTATTAGGCTATAATAGTTTTTTTGTATTCTCTAAGTCCCAAAAATAAATTAATATACATTTACTATAAATTGACAGCTAATTTCTCTCTATATATATTTCCCTGAAATGAAGAGCTACCCTGAAAATAAGCCCTAGCATGAAATGTCAGGATTTTTGAGGATGCTTGAAATTAAATCCGTACTCCAAAAACAAGCCCTAGTTACAGTTAATAAAAAAGTCAATTTAAATAGTGTTCAGGCAGCTATACATGTAAAAAAGTAAAATCTTTCGGAGCAAAAATTCATATAAGACCCTGTTTTATTTTCAGGGGGAAAAAGTATATATATATATATATATATATATATATATATATATATATATACATATACACACAGGGGCATAAGTATAGGGGGTGCAGAGGGTGCAGTTGCACCTGGGCCCAGGAGCCCTAGGGGGCCCTTAAAGTCTCCAACACAATATTGTCTGTGCAGTTTATACATCAGGGAACTAACATGAAATGCATCTGCTGGTCATAAGTGACAGCTATTTGAAAGACACAGACCTGGGCAAAAGCCTACACCGCCTCTCTTGAGACAATTATTTTAGCACTGCATGGTGGTATTATTTGAGCGGTGATAATAATTGAACACTCTGGTTGTATTGTTCTAGCACTATGTATCATATTATTTAAACAGTGTATGTCAATACTATTTGAGCACTGCATGGTTGTATTATTTTAGCGTTATATATTATATTACTTAGGCACTGTAAGGTTGCGTTAATTGAGTACTGAGTGGTGGTATTATTTGAGCATTATAAATTGGTATTAATTGAGCACTCGTATGGTGATACTATGGTGGTATTATTTTAGCACTATGTATTATATTATTTAAGCACTGTATGTTGGTATTATTTGAGCATGGTATGGAGGTATTACTTAAGCACTTCTTCTGTTTTCTCTCAGAAAGTAGATGTAACATCAACTGATCTTCCATGCTTTATTAGGGGAATAAAAGAATGCAGGCTATCTACAAGCAGAGAGATGATGAGGGAACACATAGCTACCTTAAATAAATTCAAGCCTCAAGGTCAGATGAATTACATCCTAGGATACTAAAGGAAGCAGCGGAGGTAATTGCTGAACCACTCGCCATGATCTTTGAAAATTCCTGAAGAACAGAAGTCCCAGAAAATTGGAAAAGGGGAAGTGTTGTCCCTATCTTCAAGAAAGGGAAAAGGGTGGATCCAGGAAACTACAGGCCTGTGAGCCTGACTTCTAAACCGGGAAAGATCTTTGAACAAATTATTAAACAGCATGTATGCAAGTACTTGGATAAAAATTGAATAATTAACCAGAGCCAGCATGGGTTTGTAACAAACAAGTCATGCCAGACGCATCTAATTTCCTTCCATGACAGAATCACCAACTGGGTTGATCAGGGAATATAGAAATGTTGTCAGCAGCACTCAAAGTAAAGCCCACCAGTGGCTGGAGCAGTCACCTGCATGTCAGATGGTAGATGGATCCAATATCGACTGTACCAAATGTGTATCAAAGAAGATATCCGGCAGCAATAGGGGTAAGATATAAAACTTTTTTCTTTCCACAACCTGCTTGACAAATATGGGATTGACAAGGCAACTGTTAGGTGGATTCACAACTAGCTGAGTGATCGTACTCAAAGAGTGGTCATAAATGGCTGCACATCCAAGGGGAAGAATGTATCAAGTGGGGCACCACAAGGCTCTGTCCTAGGCCCAATGTTGTTCAACCTTTTTAATACATGATCTGGAGGAGGGAATTGATGGGAAACTGATCAAATGTGCCAGTGACACAAAGCTAGGAGCGATAGCTAACACTAGGGAAGAGAGAGAGAGTATTCAAAAAGATCTAGAAAAACTTGCACAGTAGGCAGCAACTAACAGAATGGTATTTAACAAGGAGAAATGCTAAGTTCTACATCTGGGCAAGAAAAATGAAAAAAAGCTCATACAAAATGGGAGAAATTGGGCTAAGCAGCAGCACATGTGAAAAAGACTTGGGTATACTAATAGATCATAGACTGAACATGAGTCAACAATGTGATGCAGCAGCCAAAAAGGCAAACACAATTCTGGGATGTATTAAGAGAAGCATAGAGTCTAGATCACGTGAGGTAATTATCCACCTGAACTCTTCCTTAGTCAAACCTCATCTGGAAAACTGTGTCCAGTTCTGGGCACCCCACTTTAAAAAAGACATAGACAAACTAGAGCAAGTTCAGAGAAGAGTTACCAAGACGGTGAGTGATCTGCAAATCATGTCCTATGAGGAACGGTTAAAGGATCTGGGAATGTTTAGCTTGCAAGAAAAGAAGGCTGAGAGGAGACTTAATGGCTGTCTACAAATATCTGAAGGGTTGTCACACTGCAGAGGGATCAGCCCTATCCTCATTTGCACAAGGAAAGACTAGAAGCAATGGTATGAAACTAAAAAAGGAAGGAGATGTAGTGGCCCAGAACAATAGGGACTCTCCATAACTGTATGCATTTGTCTATGTAATGTTAGTGTCTTCTGTGTTGCATGAATGATATGTATTGCTGAAAGAGTTAACCATCTGGTATGTGAGATGACTGTCTGGAAAATGTATTTGTTTGTTTGTCATGCCACCTTGTGATATATATGTGGATGCAAGGTTTATGAGAGAGAGTTCTGCGTTCTGTTCTGGGCTTGCAAGAGAGAGGAGTTCTGTTCTCAGGAGTTCTGCAAAAGGACCTCCCAGGCACCTTCAGACAAGGCCAAAACTCTACCCCGCTGTATCCTAGGCTGGGACGCACTCCTCGGATGCTGCAGAGACACAAATTAGATATTAGAAAATACTTTCTGACAGTGAGAGTGATCAATGAGTGGAACAGGTTGCCATGGGAGGTGGTGAGTTCTCCTTCAATGAAAGTCTTCAAACAAAGGCTGAGCAAATATCTGTCTGGGATGATTTAGTGAATCCTGCACTGAGCAGGGGGTTGGACCCGATGACCCAGGAGGTCCCTTCCAACTCTACAATTCTATGATATTATTTTAGCACTGTATATGGTATTATTTAAACACTCTATGGTGATATTATTTGTGCTCTATATGGTGGTACTATTTGAGTATTGTTTAAACACTGTATGAAGATATTGTTTGTGCTGTGTACGGTGACATTATCTAAGCATTATATGTGGTATTATTGAAAGGCAACCTGTCGTGATGTTTGAGCTCCATAAGCTACATTATGGGGTTCAAAGGTCAGGCAATGGGGAGTCCAGAGAGCGGTGTTTGGTACTCACCGTATACCCTGTTCCAGTAATATGTCCCTCCAAAGTCCACTTGGGCACACAGCATGACTCATTTAAACCCACTCTATGTATGTATTCTCCCATAGAGATGAATAGGAGAGCGTGCACACAGAGCGGGCTGAGAAGAGTTATGTTGCTGGTGCGGATGGACTTCAAGAGAACACGGAGCAGGAAGAGCAGAAAAGGGGAATCCCCATAGTCGAATGGCTCTGTCTCAGGATGGAATCAAACAGTGCTGAATTGACCCCTTGACTACAATGGAGTCCATTCGGTTTCCGCACAGCTGCCCGGTATTTTGAGCCGCATCTGCGGTGGAACCTTTAACCGGAGGTTGCAATGCAGTTTTGAAGCCGGCCAAACTTTCATTTTTAACCTAACTAATGTCTTACAAAATAGGCTACAAACTGTATTTCGCTCAGGTTCCTGTAAAGACTTTAATGGGATACGGACACACAACTATATTCCAGGCAATAGTGTTTTTGAGCACAAATTTCAGCAAAAACAACTTCTGATGTTTCCATTTTCTATTTTTTTCTTCAATTAAGAAGTTAAATTCAATTGCAGGATGCGAAGTACAAATATTCAGCTCCCTGAGATATAATTAAAGATCCACAATCTTAAAATAAATGACCTTTTAGCTCTCCACTTCCTTAATTATATCCTCTCTCAGTGTACCTTGTCTTTGTGTGAAAAGTTTGGTGTCATCGCCTCGACGCTCTGCAGACAATATCTGCTCACAGGTTGAACATTTTTGAGCTCTGAGGATGTCGTTCTCCTAAATCTCATAAATCTCTGCAGATGTCTTCAGCATTTCTGTAATATTAAAGATGTCATTATGAAATGAATATTTTTTTTTTCCTTCCAGACTGAGAAAAACATACACAAAAAACCAGAGTGGTGCTTTCTGCCGGCTTCCAGATAATTATAGATATAAGTTTTGCATGAAAAGTGCAATTTTATTTCTTTGCTTGATGTCTGTGGGAGGACACCGATGGGAGTATTTTATTTAGTATATTTTTCTGCATCGATTGCCAGCCATGAAAGAATGCTGCATTCTGCTTTGGGGACAATCATTTCTGAAGATGCGAATGGTAATGTAGCAATTATTTAATGCCTGGTAGCCTTGCTGAAGTTTCCTGCTCTTTCTAAAAACCTGTAAGGGAGGGTAAAAATGTATTTTTTTTTTTTTGCAGGTATCGAGACTACTTGTTTTATTTGTTTGCTTTACTCTTTGGCCGGATTTACACAAACGTATTTACTTAGCATATTACGCACAAAAGATTTGTGCGTGCAATATGCAGTGAATATATCCCATTTCCACTGCAGTAGTCAGGCCAAGTTCCCATTCACTGTGATGGAAACTAGGCCTGCAATACCAAGCCTGACCACTGCAGTAAGAACAGAGCTGTCTGCTTCCTGCACAAATCAACTCAATGCACAAGCACATCCATCCTGACCCCACACATGAAACACACAGCACATCACATACACAACTTTACTACATTCATCCTGACCCCACACATTACACACACAGCTCTACTACATCCATCCTGATCCCACACATTAAAAACAGCACATTACCCAAACAGCTCTACTACATCCAACCTGAGTCTCACATATGACACATACAGCTCTACTACATGCATCTGACCTCATACATTACACACACAGCACATTACAGCCACAGCTCTACTACATCCATCCTGACCCCACACATTACACACGCCGCATATTACACACACAGCGCTACTACATTTATGCTGACTGCACAAATCACACACACACAGCTCCTATATACAGTGATCAGCCCATGGTCATGTGATGCCTGACTCCACCCACACAAGTGATCACATGAAAGTGACATTATCACAGGTCCTGGTAGCTGCTGTTGACTTATCAAGTATACAGTAGTTTCTACCAAACTGCAGAATGGCTCCAACCACAGCAGTGACGTCACCGCAGGTCCTTCAGCCCGCCGGATCTCTGTAGCAGCGGAAGGTCGGTGTTCTCTGTCAGGACCACTGAGTTGTGTCTGAGATAATAACAGCTTAGTTCTATTCTCATTTTGTTATTTTTGTCCTCCCCATCCAAGATCCCCAACTTTGTTCTTTCTTCTGTCGGTCAGGCTCTGTGTTTTATATATACTGCAGGACCTGTGATGACATCACCAGGAGTGGAGTGATGATGTCACCAGGGGCGGAGCATGGGAAGCACCCACACACATACTCACGTACAAGTGGTCATTAGTAGTTTGATGAATATGTTGGTGCTATACAAGAACTGGGAAATAATAAAATAGGAGGAAGTTTTCATGCTACAATTTCCAATGCACTAGGGGAGATTTGTCAAAAGTAATGAGTGTTAAAGATGTGTAGTTGCTAATAAGGACTTAACAGATAACAGCTCTCACTTCTGCTCGGGGTCTTTGCTGCTGATCACTGTGATGACTCTCATCCTAAAGGGGTTATTTATAATGAGACAACCCCTTGAAGAATACAGTGACAATTTTGTTCAGTTCAGTATTAACATATGGAATCCATAGAGAGAAACAGATTAGATGTTCCAGGAGCTTTTCTAAAATACTGCAAAAAAAAAAAACGACTCGTGCTTTTTGATTCCTTGACTTTGATATTGGCAGTTATGTATCTCAAGAGGCTCTGCAGCAGCTGCTAACTGCAAGCAGCTATTTTCCAAGATGGACAAGACTGGTAAATGTCCTTCCCAAGACAGTCTAAAGTCATTAAAATCTAATCAGCCTAAGGCAAGGAAAGCTCATGTATCACTCAGTCCAGTCTAGCCTAGCCT
Source organism: Eleutherodactylus coqui (assembly GCF_035609145.1). NCBI lineage: Eukaryota > Metazoa > Chordata > Amphibia > Anura > Eleutherodactylidae > Eleutherodactylus > Eleutherodactylus coqui. The sequence goes on from NC_089847.1 coordinate 109,557,405, forward strand.
CCAACAAACTGCACAATGACATTCCTCATTTATTAGCATCTAATCAGAATTGAAACGAATCAGTCTTGAAATGAAATGCGCAGAAGACGCAGCCTTACTGTCGGTGACATGTCTGCCTGTATGTTATAAAGATATTTCCAGGCATTCTAAAATAAAATATTAGGATCACCAGGGGAAAGCAGAATTCTGACTGTCTTTATCTTCAGCTCACAAATGCTGCTTCCACTGTCAAATATATTGTGTTTCCTATCAGAATGAGTGGCATTATGTTACCGCACACTGAAATGCAAATCTGAGGCTGTATTGATAGGATAATTTATTTAAAGAGAGAACTCCAGCGTGAAAAAAACACTTAAGTGTACCGCTGTCTGCAAGCTGCACTCTCTCTAATGTACACCGCTGTCTGCAAGCTGCACTCTCTCTAATCTACATCTTTTCATGATGCTTGCCTTGCATGTTCCCAATGGTGCACCTTATGGCTGCCTGAGACAAAAAATGCAAAGGCACCACTCTCAAGGTCCAAATATGTGTATATATATATATATATATATATATATATATATATATGAAATATGCCATTATAGTCTCTCCAATATATCTAATATAAAAAAAGCCCCCAGGCTTTTTCTTGCACCACACTTTGACCCCTTTGCCTGACCCTATGTGGATGATTTTGGTGTCATTACATTAGTGAAATCCTCACCACTGCTGTAAAATCCTAAAATTTGAGTTTGATACATCTGATGACCTGTGAGGGTAGCTCAAAGTTCCTATGTTAAGTCTATGGGCGTGTGCCACTAGGGAGAATGAAGCGTTGCTAAGCAGTGCGGGACGCGAGGAGGTGATAGTGAGGCTGGTTTCACATGTGATTCTTAGCCCGACATCGCACTTTTCGCTATGTGAAAGCTCTGTGGAGGCAAGGAGTTTTCATGTGAAAACAGCCTCACATTACTATGGGGAATCCCTTGATCCCCGTGAGGATGAAGGATTTCCCCAGCCATGGCTGAAGGGATTCCCCAGCTGAGGATGAAGGGATTCACCAGCCGCAACTGTCACAGCCGCGGCAAAGGATCACAGAGTGCTCTCATTGCTTTCAATGGGAGGGGAGAGAGAGAGAAGCAGAGAAAGAGAGAGAAGCGGTGAGAAAAGGGGAGAGGAGCGGCAAGAAAGAGAGCGAAGCAATGAGAGAAAGAAGCAGAGAGACAGAGTGAGAGAAGTGGTGAGAGAGAGAGAAACAGCGAGAGAGATAGAGACAGAGAAGTGGTGACAGAGAGAGAAGTGGCGAGAGAAAGAGAAGCGGCGAGAGAGAGAAGTAGTGAGAAAGGGGGAGAGGATTGGCAAGAGAGAGAAAGAAGCAGTGAGACAGAGTGAGAGAAGCGGTGAGAGAGAGACAAGCGGTGAGAGAGAAGCGGCAAGAGGGAGAAAGAGAGAAAATTGGTGCGAGAGAGAGGGAGAGAGAGAGAGGAAGAGAAGCGTCAAGAGAAAGAAGCATCGAGAGATATCTGTTGTATATATACAAAGATATACAAAGTGATACTCTGAATAATCACCTAACGAAGCAGATTTAGAAGTTCACAACATACATTTTTTCAAACATTTTATGTTGATTTATATCGGGTCAATCTAGTGTATATATTATATATTGGCAGTGGAGTGATTATAGTGGCATATTTTAGGAAAATGTCTGGTGAAGAAACAGAGGTTCTAAGCACCTTTGCATTTTTTGACTGCAATGCACGGATTATGTGTAATTGGTTTTGTTCAAAAAATTTCTATTGTTCTCTACTGCATCATGTAGGGTAACAGATATAGCGAAATATACCATAGAAATATTGTGTTTAAGGAAAGAAAAAAATACGTACCATATTTTCTGTACTGCCGGTATTTGGGTATGTTTAAACAAAGCGGAAATGCTGCGGAATTTATTGCACGCAGTAATTCCGCAGCATTTTCGCTACATGTAAGAAAAAATCTTCCCAAAAAGTCCTTGTGTATGTGACTCCAATGTCAGTCATCCCTGACTGCTTTCTTAGCGCCACAGGACGTAAATTTATATCATTGACACATTGCTACTTAGTAAAACAGAATGTAAGCTTACCTAATGAGCTTGCATTGGCACCACGGTGGCATTCATGGCGGCACCATAGTGATGGCTGCTTACATAGTCAGCAGTCTATCACTACTTGCTGCTGGGAGACCAATCACAATTTTTTGGGGTGCATAAAAATTGTATATATTTATACAATAGCCTGCAGAAGGTTTACTGCAGGGGAGGCTTATGTAATAATTGCATCTGAGTCAGACTCAGCTAGTATGGATGACCCTACCCTCCTGGTGTTATCATCAAGCGAGTATGAACCAACTGTATCCTTGACAAGGACGGCCACTTCAGAGAACCCCAATTCATCTAATGCTCACTGGCTTACCCAGAACATTTAACACCCGAGATCCTTGACTTTACTGAGACCTCTGGGATACAATTTAATATAGCAGGGCTCAGAGGGGTGGACTTTTAAAAAAAAATTTTTCCCCCCAGATAATTTTATTGCCCACATTGTTACCCAAACTAAGTTATATGTTCAGAATTTCATCCCAGAAAACCCCAACTTCAGTTTTAAAAAGCCCCATGAATGGACCACCATGTATGCATCAGAAATCACAAAATTTTGAGGCATTGTATTATGTATGGGGCTAGTAAAGAAGCCAACGATCAGAGCCTACTGGAGCACAAATATTTTGTACCACACCCTAATGTTCCGTATGGGGTTGCCAGGGACGCGTTTTGAAACTATCGTAAAATTCCTGCATTATGATAATACGCAGTGCACCCCCCCCCCCCCCCCCAGCAATCACCCCGATTCTGATCACTTATGTAAAATCAGGCCAGTAATAGAGCATTTTAATACTACGTTTGCCCAGGCGTACACCCCTTATAAAAATATTTCTGTAGACAAGTCCCTGGTACATTTCAAAGGGAGGCTTAGATTCCGCCAATACCTGCCCAGTAAGAGGACACAGTATGGTGTGAAAGTGTACAAGCTGTGTGAGAGAACATCAGGGTACACCCATAAGTTCCGCATTTTCGAAGAGAGGGACACCAAAATTAAGTTCTCAAAATGCCTCCCTTCCTGGGGATTACAGGTAAAATTGTATGAGAATTGGTGCCCCCACTGCTGGAACGGGATTATCACCTGTACCTGGATATTTTTTACACGAGTGTTCCCCTATTTCAGAGCCTCTCTTGCAGAAGCACAGTGGCATGTGGCACTGTTAGAAAAAAATCAGAAAAGCCTCCTTAAGACACTGCCTGGGCAAATGGTCAAAGGGGGGAAGAGCCGGGCACTATGCAACAACAATGTATTGTGTGTCAAATACTAGGTCAAGAGAGATGTCCTTATATTGAGCACAATACATGGCCATAGCAGTATCCCCACCTAGTACGAGGTTCCAGTACAGAGACCTACAAGCCAGACTGCGTCCTAGACTACAATAGGTACATGGGAGAGGTTGACCTGTCTGATCAAGTACTCAGGCCGTGCAATACCATGCTGAAAACAAGGGTGTGGTAAAAAAAAACTGGCTGCATGTATGTCCATCCATAGAGACTCCATATGTTAATTTCCCTAACATATATCTTCACATAGTGTGGTCTTTAAACTGGGCTTTACATAAAAAGACACCCCTCCCCTTTCCGTTTTTTATAATTCCTCCTGAACAAACTATAACCCTATAAGTTCATCGCCCAGTCACAGCTTTCATCCAACCAGGTCTAAGTTATTCCCACTATGTCATGCTTTTCCTCAGACATTATGACTTCCAGATGATCAACCTTATTGGTCAGACTTCTAGCCTTAGTCACCATACAGTTTAGACATTATTGGTTATTTTTTTTTATTTTAAGTGTATCACTAAAAACTCTTCTGCCAGTTCTAACCCCTTCCACCGATCCACCCATTTCCATCACTGTCTACACTATCTTCCCCTCTATCTCTCTTGTTTACCACACTAATCTTCCGCTGCCTTTCTGGTGGCACAGGCAGTATTTCAGAAAATACTACTTTGGAGCTCTTTGCCACAAGCTTACATCCTAGGTCCCTGAAATTGTTTTTAAGGACTTTCCACCTACCTCTAACTTTGTCATTGGTGTCAATATGCACCATAATTACTGGGTCCTCACCATTCTCTCCTGAGAATGTTATCCATAGCTTTTAGGGCTCTTAACAGTGTTATACACCAGTGTTCAGGACCAGTGTTGAGCGAACTGAGCTAGTAGAACCCTGTTTCAGGTAGAAATTTGCTAGTGTTATGGTTTGGGTTCATGCCAAACCGAAGTTTTAGCAAAGTTCAATCCGAAACAGGGTTCAACTGGTTCAGTTCGCTCAATACTAGCCGTGAGGTTATTACTGTATGTACAAGGTGATTGCAAGGTCACTTGTGTTGTATCAAATTGTCACTAATTAGTAGTTAGGTAAACGTCTAAGGAACAGGTCCGTAGTAAATAATATACCCCTTTCAATCTCTGTTTTCTGACAGCATATCATTTGAATGCTTATCATTTCTCTGCATGTATTAACATTGGCATGGCGCCACCGATCCTAACTTGTATATCAGTCTAATGATCAACTAATTTAACCATTTCTTATGAAACCAAAAGTCAAAAAAAATTTCTACTAGGTGAGTCCCCAGAAGGTCTTTCCAATACCTGCAAATAATTTTGAATGACCCTTAGCAACTTTTAGGGGAGAATAGCTCTGTAATATGGCGGTATACAGAAGCACTATATGGCGGCACATGAGCTAAGAGCTCTGTATGCTGCTCGACAACTTCCATGTACATGATACCTAAGGCAGCTGTTGCAAAACTACAATTCTGAGCATGCCATAAGAGCTATGGATGACTGCCAGGATATTCCTGGAGTTGCAGTTCTGTAACAGCTCTATGGACTCTTGATTCTACATACACGCGGCTAAGTGGTACGGGGGACCAGAGAGTTCTTTCTGGTGATCGTGGGGACAATTATTGCTTCTGCCTGGAATATCCCTTTAATCCCTTAAGGCCCAGAGAGTTATCACTTTTTTATCTTCTTTTTATCGTGCTTGCCTTCCAAAAGCCATAACGTTTAAAATCGTCCCATTGACATAGCTGTATGAGGGCTTGTTTTTGGTGGGACGAGTTGTATTTTTAATTGTACCATTTAAAATACTGTATAATGTAGGGAAAAACTTATAAAATTGTTTAAATGGGGAGAAATGAAAAAAAAAACGCAATTGGCCATTTTTTGGTGGGTTTAATTTTTACAATAAAACTCTGCGATTATGGTGATACCAAGTTAGATAGGTTTTTTTTATGTTTTTCTATTTAAGTAAATCAGATTTTTAGCATTTAGCATTGATGTAGATGGAAATTTGGATCAGATTATACTGATGAAGACTACAATTTTGGTATCAGGATAGGTCATCAATTGTTGATGGGTGGTGACTTGAGACTCGGGAATCCTGCCGATTAGCTGATTGAAGGAACACTGGCACTCAAGTGAGCTCCGCTGTCACTTCAGTCCATACCAGACAAAGCGCTGAATATTGTATAGCATAGTATAGTATAGAATGGACTGAGTGACCTAAAGCCATGTGACCGACGAACATAATGTCACATGCCTTAGAAGAGGCTTCTTCAATCAACTGATCATCCTGAGTGGCAGGCCTTCACCGATCAACTATTGAAGACGTATCCTAAGGAAAGGTCATCATTAGTTAAGTCTCGGAAAACACCGGTAAAGTTCCATATATGATGCTGTAAGGAGTTACCCTGAAAGGATAACATAATTGCCATGGGGATGAGCTATCAGATACGGCAAAAACTGCGCCAAAATACCATATACGCCAGATATCGTGCCAAATTTCATCGTTATGGAATTGAGCCTGCCCCAATGACTGTTTTTGATAGGTTGATACTACTGGTATGAAAAGAGAATATTTACTGTACCACAGAAGGAGTGAAGAACGTAAAAGCAGTGATAAAAGCTACTGCCTAAGCACTGCAGAGTCTATAAGAGAGGCTAATCAAAGGATTACTGCTGGACTGGCCAGGTGAGAGCCAGGACCCAGCCACAGGAGACATGTGGAGGTGAGAGGGTGTGGGACCAGGAATGAACCAGGGGAGTTGAAGTGTGTAAAGCTGTACATACAGTACAGAGATCAAATTAACCAGTACCAGAGGCACTGGGACACACTTGGGACTGTGCAACAAAACCGTAAGTGAGACCAGCCTCAGTACATACGTTACATGTGTACACCAGAAGAGTGACTCAGCTTGTTAGTAAGCAGGCCTGCTATAGAAGCTAGAACTAAAATTAAGGACAGTAGATATTGTTCAAGTTTTGGGTGTTGGACTGTATTCCCTAGAGTAATATCATATACGGGTATAAACCATTGAACAAATTGTGCATTGCATTATTTATTTAAATCTCTTGGCATCAGGATTGATCATTATACAGCATTTTCATTACTGTTTCCCAGTTATTGCCGTTCATTCACATTGCATTTAAAGTACTAGTAATCCTTGGAATTACTAATGTAGCTAGCATTAAGGAAGTCTATGGTAAAAGAGGATTGCCAATTTGTTATTCCACAGTTATCACTTGCATTACTCCATTCTTAAATAAATTTTGTATATTTTTGTAACTCCTTCTGCTGTATAGTATCCTGAATCCCACCACCATCTTTCAGCGACAATGCTGTTCTCTCAGTCCTGTTCCTCCTGTTGCGTTGCATTGAGTCACCTGAGACAACCTTTTATGTGTAAAGATATGTATCTTCTCCCAGCGTCTCTCCTGTATTCCTTGGCTTTACATCACTGTATATAACGGTGATGTACGGGTGCACTATGTACTGAGGTATAATTGTGCTAGATCGGTTCTCTAGGAACCTGTACCTTGTAACTGTGCTTGCAGATAAAAGGACTTAATATGATATGTGACAGGATAATTTAAGAAATAAAGTAACTGGAGGTGCACTTTTGTCAGAGCCATTTAACAATGTTATCAGCGGCAGATGCACCTCCGAGAATTATTAATGTGGGTTTGATGGAGTGAGAAGATTCACATGCCATAAAGAATGTTCCCTGGCCTACACATGATATAAAGATGGAGATGACCTCCCAGAAACTCAGATATTACTGCTATAAATCCCACAGATCAGTATTGCACATGCAATGCTGAGGCCATTTGATATCCAAAGCAGTCTAGAGAGGGTTTTCTTAAATGCGCTTTCCATAAAAGTACACGACTGAATGTGACTAAAGTCATGTAGCCCTGGGCTTACTGCAGTAGAGCCGAGAGGATAGACTCTCACTTACAGATGCAGTACCCTTAATACAGTGCAATATCAAGTCAAGACAAGGTGAATACATTGAAACTTGCAACAGTATCCCTATGGAAATTTACTGGAAGCCCAAAAATATCATCCAAAAAGAAGAAAGAATGAAGTTGAAAGAAAACTAATTCAATACAGTTGCATGAAAAAGTAAGTGAACCCTTTGAAATAAAATGTGGTCTGAATGTTATCTAAGTCACAATTATAGACAAACATAATCTAACTAATAATAAGACAAACAGTTGTACCGTTCACGGTTTTTATTGAGCATATTGAGTAATCATCTACGGGGCAGGGAGAAAAAAAGAAGTGAACCACTGACTTTAGTAAGCCTGTAGATCCCCATTTAGCAGCAATCACATCCGGCAAATGTTTCCGCCGGCTGCAAATAATATCTGCTTAATGGACTATTTCTCCCTGCAAATGTGTTTCAGTTCATTAATATACAGACCACAGACAGGATACAAATCCCCAACACACAGCAGGACTAGGAGATCCCCGGGACATTCACATGTTCTACATCCGATGTTGTATGCCTGACCCGATGCAGTAAATGTCCTGTTGGGGGCCTTTATGTTGGAGAAATAGAACACAAACTGAAAGCCAGACTGCATCGCCACACATTTAAAGAGAAAAAGACAGAATTCGCCGTGGCCGAGCATTTTTCTAGTCACAACACAACTTACGACATATGAAAGTTAATATACTTAAAGCAATTTCAAATCCCAACGTTACAAAAGAATTTGGGAATACAAATTTGTAAAAATCTTTGATACTATCATAAATGGAATGAATCTCGGAGGGGGCTTTTTGCATCAGTGGAGGATATGAGAATATGAGAAACCTAGAGCAGAGATAACACGCTGGCCTGTTGACCCTCTAACATCAATTTAGAGACCATAAAACTTTCACATTCCTTGTGTGTGGGCTAATTTACTGTTCCACTCATCCTTTTCTGTGCTAATTAATCACACCATGTTTGTGCCCTTTCATGTGATCATGTGTATATGTATTTATATAAATGTGCCTCCAGATCTGCCCCATTATACCTGAGGAAGGACCCTGAGTAGGTTTGAAAGCTCGCTATAACATCATGTACTATTATTTTTGTTAGCCTTTAAAAGGGATCATATCTACAAGATTACTTGGTTTCTTTTACTAAGAACAATCACATTAATATTTCTGGGATGCCTTATGTGCACAACACTCTTCAGGCCATGCCACAGCATCTAGTTATCTTTAGGGTCAGGACTCTGACTTGGCCATTCCAGAACACAAATGTTCTTTTTCAACTATTCTCTAGTTGATTTACTTATCATGCTCTTATTGCATCACTCATTTTCTCTTCAGCGTCAGGTCATGGACTGCGGCCCTTACATTCTCCTGTAAAATGTTTTGATCTACCTTAAAATTCATTATTTCTTCAATGGGTGGAAAGGCATCCAGGCCCTGAGACAGCAAAGCAGCCCCAAACCATTGTGCTCCCTCCATCATGCTTCACAGTTGGGATGACTTTTGGTGTTCGTGTTCTTTTAACTCCACACATAGTACTGAGCATTTGTGTGTGTTTTCCACTTTCGTCTTATCTGTCCATTGGACATTTTTCAGAAGCATTGTGGAACATCCAGATGGTCTAGGGCAAACTTGGCATAATGTTTTCTTGGACAGCAGGGGCTTCTTTCATGGTGTCCTTCCATGAACTCCATTTTTGTTCAGTGTTTTTTTAATCATGGACACATGAGGTTTTTGCAGTTTGTAGAGTCCTATGTATGACTTTTGCTGTTATCCCTGGCTATTTCTCACCTATTTTAGGATTAGCTGTAGTCACACTAACATTTGTTCTGTCTATTGGTTCATCACACCTGTCTATGCACTATGTGGGAATGACGTTACAAGTCTGCTGTTTTTGTAGTGTCGATTGACTGCATCATTATCGACTCTGCTACACCTGTGTAATCATGCAAGTTAAACTGTTATTACAAAAAGCTTTAGCAAAACCGCATGCTCCCAATTTACTAATACAAGCTACTGGACTCGTCTCAACTTATTCCGTCATCATTACACTTGGGAGTTCAGGTTGGAGTACTGGCGTCACCCGTGACAAAAAAACAGTTTACTTTAAACGTTCCCTCGTACGTTATCTGTGTCACCCATGACGACCATCTTGCAATCTCTGTGGTCTCCCCCACTTTGGCATGCTCAGCTCGGCTGTTGCATAGCCATTGTGTTCTTACGCAAAGTAGCAACAATCCTGAATTTTCTCCATGCTTTGCACCACATTTACTATGTGTTTTTAGACATTTTCTGAAAGTTTAGACAGTCTTACGATTCAACAGATTTATCATTCAGCACAGCTACTGTGACAAATCTGGAGCATTTCAAGACTGATTAGTTTGCATTAACTTTTAGACAAAATTAATAAATAAGCCGCAATGAGTATGACCATGAATTTTGTATGCACCCAGGTCTTTATCAATAATTCTGTTACCTTTTGTAGCTTCCTGCATCTTTATAACACATTTTCTGAGGTCTTCTGATAGTTCTTTACATCAAGGTACGATTTGCACTAACCAATTTTTCTTAAGAACACGTTGGTCAGTAACCAAGCTTTGTGTAACTTTATTTAATGGACAAAGCACCTGTAAAACTCCCACTTTCAATTTAATTCCCTTAACTGAAACACTTTTTGCCAATTAGCTCTTGAAGTCATTGAAACAGAGGTTCACTTACTTTTTTTCTCCCTGCACTGTGGATATTTACTTGATGTGCTCAATGAAACATACAAATAGTACAATTGCTTTTGCTATTACTTTTATTAGATTGTGTTTGCCTATTAATCTGACTTAGATAACAGTCAGACCACATTTTATTAGTAATCACTGCAGAAATCTAGCTGATTCCAGAGGGTTCATTTATTGTTTGGCGCAGCTACAGTATAGGTAGAGAGCAATGCAGCACATATATTACAGGTAGAGAGAAAATCCGCAAAGGATTGGTGTACCGGCCAACAAATCCACAGCAAAATTCACATCCTACACATGAAGATTTTGCTATGGGTTTGCATTGAAATCCAATTTGCACCAGATATTCACGCCACGTGTGGCTGTACTCTTAAAACAGAGAAGAAAGTGGGTAAAGACGTGACCAATGGACTCTGCGGTCTCCGGTGTATTCTTTCTTGGCTTTGTGTTTTTGAAGTAAAGGAAAATCAATATATAATCTCCAGGTAATAATATGCATTTCTGTCCGTGCCACCATGTACTAATGCACTGCTATGCAAAGTCAGCAACACAACTAAGAGGACAGATTAATTGTGCCAGGGAAGGATGCATTAATGAGATAAACAGGATAATGGATACTAGGGGTACAATAACCTTGTGTTCATGGTGCTATCATTTATTATGATCAGGCCTGAAGGATGATGACACGTCCAAGATTATCTGTACCAGACATAAGATGATGATTTTAAATGGCGCCATTAATCATGTACGGTGCGTTCACCTACAGTGGCATCTCAGGCTTCTGATGGCAAAGAGCAGGAAAGAAAATGGTTGAAAAAATAAAGAATAATTAAAAGGAATTATATAACTTCAATAAATTGGCTATCAAGGGATAACGTTTCTCCTTGACGAGAGCACCATGTTGGCTCAGGAGTCTTGTGTGGCCCTTGCAATGCTTCCTGGGAAAAAGTATGCAAATAGGGGATGGAAAAGTACCTCCACAGCATCACCTATTGGAAGGTGACTGTCAGGTCCAGCGGCTCTGGGGGTCTCCGGTCCTATTACCCAGGCTGTGGGGGTGCGGCGCAGAGGAGCCCTGGCCTTGGTGACCTGGTACGCCAGCTCCGGGCACGCGCCACTGTGCGCAGGGGGTGTGCAGGGGGTGTGCGCCTAGTTAGCCGGGTTGCTGGGGATGCAGTGGGCTACTGCCCCGCGTGGTGTCCCTGTTTCCATGACACCCGGGCATGCTTGCTCGGCACTCGTTGCTGGATGTCTGCTCGACACTCGCTACTTCTGTCTGGGTCCTGCTGCTGTCAGGCTCCCCGCCCCAATCAGCTGATGGGACAGCAGTTCTGACAGCATTTAAGCTGCCCAGTTTCAGCCATAGATTGCCAGTGTATGTTAGGTCTTCTGCTGCACTCGCATTCCTTGAATTTGACTGACTCCCTGTGTGACTTTCTTGCTTGGACCCCAACTTCGCCTTCATTTGCCCCCTTGTACTGCGTACCCTCCTGTTGGCAACACAAATTACTTGACCAGCCTCTGTGTTTGTTTGTCTCAGTGTTTCTTTGTAGTCTGACTCCTCGCCCCTCAACCCTAGAGAGTCTACGGACTGCCGCCCAGTTTTCGCCCTGGGGTTTAGCCCAGGGGGGCAAGTAGGTGGGGTCGGAGGTTACTGGTAGTTATAGGAACTTCCAGTTGCCCGCACCCCTGCCCTTGACAGTGACTTTCCTATAAGTCAGTGGTGTCAGACTCCCTATGGGCCCTCGGGTGCTCAAATACACACAAAAATAGAGCCCGAAGGAAATAGGTACAAAAACACTTTATGTGAAATCAATGGGTTAACTTATAAAGGATGCGGGTTTTTACTCAAAAACGGGAGCAGAATTGCATGTTTTTTTATATTACTGGCCTAGGTTCAGCAGTAGTTAATTTGACGCCCTCGAATTAAACCAATAATAACGAGGATATCAAGTTTTCAAATGTTTTACTCAATCTACAAATTTACATTTGTGTTCATAGAGAAGTATCTGCCAAATTACACCGCCGGCTGATGAATTATTCATGCGCTGCATCCACAATACATAGTGCAAAATATAGATATGCAAGAAAAAAAAAACCTCAACTTCATTATTTCCATCCAGTGAATGGCGGAAAAAAATACACTTTTTCTATTAAGTACACTGAAAATTATTTCCATTCCTCTGTCATTCACTGGAGAAACTATTACGGCGGCGTTAGAATTACCTTCGCATTCTCTCCGGCGCTGCCAATTCTGATTTATTTCTCCCGAGAGAAAGGGGCGAAAATAGCAAAATAAGATAACATGCTAAATGCAAACTGCGCTGGGAAGTCGCGCCGTCGTGGAGGACGATGAGAATTCACTTGATCCAATTTAGAGGTTTGACGATTCATTTAGGATAATTGGAATCCCGTTACCCATTCTCTCCGTTTCATCGAACTTTACGTTGCAGGGGAATTAATTTGAACCCTTGTAGAATTTCCCAAGAAGCTGGAAACAAAATAGATGGAATGCTTATAATGAGATGCATATTAGAGATAGCAGAGCTGAGTTTGTCATTTAATTCTTTACAACTGCAAGGCCTCATGCATAGGGCAAAGTGTGGTGTGCAGAGTGTGTAGAGAGACCTGGAAGACCCCTGTATGTAAACTGTTCTGTACCTCGGTGTTAGGGTGAATTCAGACCTGCGTTAGGGTCAGTTCAGGGTTTGCGTCTCTCTGCTACATCCGTTTCTTTTTTCCTATTGACTTAAATGGTTTTAAAAAAAACGGAAAGGCTTCAATTTTCTTGGACTTCGTCAGGTTTCTGGATTGGAAAATACATTTGCGTACCCCCCATTGACTTCTATGGGGAGCTTTAGTGCACAAATGCGCAGGAAAATAGAGCATGCTGTGTTTTTTTTGCGCAACCGAAATCCGCAGAAAAAAATATGCACAAACCCATTGAAATCGATAGGTTCTATTCTCTGTGTGTTGCGCGCGCAATTTTTCATGCACAAATACGCAGCGGGGCTTTGACTTGTGGGGACATACCGTATAAAAAACCGGAATAGTAGTTGTTCATGTATTCATACTTTTCCAGGAGGAATGACAGAGGAACACTACAGTGCATCACTCTAGGAAAAGACGGAATACTAGTATTTACTTAAAGAGGTCTTGTCACCACTCCCATACGGGTAACACAATATGATGTTACCACTGCACATCTGTTTATATGATGATACCACTGCACATCTGTTCTCCTTGACCTCCTACGACCTTGACACTACACTTTAGGCGCTACCTAGACCTCAGGGGCGCGGCACCCTTCTCTTTCTCCACAACTATCTTGTCTATTTTCATAAACCCTTTTAATCCTCTTAAAACAACAATTCTGGAGCATCTTCTCTTAGAACTCTACATTGTGCCACTCCTCTGTTATTCCTCCTGGATATTTATGAATACATTGACCACTGGGTGTTAGCAGCTGGAGGGTTGTCCCTGTACACTCTGACATGGTCCAATCAGTGTAGACAGTCTAGACTTTGTAGGGAGACACCCCTTTAACAAGGGAAATGGTAACATTGAGTCATTAATTTATTCATAGATTTCCAGGAGGAATAACAAAGGAACGGCACAATGTAGAGTTCTAAGGAAAGATGATCCAAGATTGTTATTATATTGAGAATTTAAGTGTTTATTAAAATAGACATTTCAGGAGTGCGACATCACATTTCTGGAGTCTGGCCGACAAACCCCCCACCAGGGAAAGAGGGCAGAGGAAGCCTCCACTGACATTGTATAATGGTAACAGAGCCAGATTTGGGAGCATTGGCAGGACTGGAGGTGGAGCAGAGGCGGATTTCTAAAGGCTGACTAAGGGCTCTTTCCCACAAGCGCATATCAGCCGGCCGTTTCACGGCTGACCAATATGCGCTGTGATGTGATGCATTGGATTCCAATTCATCAGATCACATGGGTGTATTTCTGAGACGTATAAGCACCCGGCCGGGCCAATATAGCGCCGGGCGTTTTTACGTCGAACCCAAAAGATAGTCCTGGATAGTCTATGGGAGCCCATGCAGCGGCCGTAGGTGGGAGGGAGTTTAGCAGCGTGTTCTCCTCCCACCTTAGGCTTTATTCCCACAAGTGCATAACGGCCGCCGTTTTCACGATCGGCCAATATACGGTACGTTGGGAGAGGAAAATCTGGTGAACGGGCGCAGAAATGCGCCGAGCTCACCAGGCCATCTCCCATTTCACCTCCCTCCCCATCGCAGGGTCACCTCTCTTCCTCCCCACTCGTTCTGTGCAATGCGCGGGGGCAGGACGGGGCGGGGCTAAGCGCCAGTCCACCCCGCCTCCTCCCATTGATGGCTATGTACAAGGGGCTCCGCCCCCTTCTCCCGCCCCTTGTCGATAGCCATCAATGGGAGGAGGTGGGGCGGAGCGGCGCTTGGCTCCATCCACTCCCATTGTACAGAACGAGCGGGGAGGAACAAAAGGTGAGCCTGCATGGGGGGAGGAGAACAGAGAGAGGGAGTTTAGCAGCCATGCAGCTAATCTCCCTCCCACCTACGGCCGCTGCCATGGGCTCCCATAGGAGCCCATGCAGCAGCTGATGTTTCCTGGCCCAAAAGATAGCTCCAGGACTATCTTTTGGGCCCAACTTAAAAACGGCCGGCGCTATATTGGCTTGGCGGAAATGGCCGGCCGATATGCGCTCGTGGGAAAAAGCCCTGAGGCTGAGCTGAGGGAGCCTTGAACTGCCAGTGTAATGTACAGAAGTTTCTAGACGTTTCTGAATGATCTATGTATGTATTGTGCTTATGTATTGTCAGTGTCTTCTATGTGAGTGCTTTTGATGTGTATTGCATAGCTGCAGCACTGAATGGGTTACTGTCTGGGTTATGGCTGGAAAATGTATCTTGTTGTATGTCATGTGACCTTGTTATATATACAGTATGTGTTTGCAAGGTGCATGAGAGGGTCTGTTTTTTCAGTCTCTTCTTGGAGTGTGAGTTGGAGAGCCTGCCTACACACCAACACCTTCAGTCTGTGTTTAGTGAAGAGGCTGAGCGATTGCTATGTGTGTGTCCTGGGCCCAATCTACCCAGGCCTCTATGCTGAAGTCTTGAAGAACCGCAAGTCTGCGAGAGCCCACTGTGCAGCGCTGAGGGCCTATCCTGAAGCATGAGTGAGTATCGGTAGACTTAGAGAGAGAAGAAGAAGAAGAGTGGCCGGGAACAGAACCCCGGAGATAACTTGGACTGTGTAATCCCTCTTTCCTCCCTCTCACACCACAAGTCCTCCTGCACCAATGTCCTGATGTAAATTGTTATTGGACTTTTTTACAAGTTTGTTTCTCAAGTAAACGGGCTTTACCGACCGCTCCCGTTTCAGTCTCTAAAGTCGCCTCTGTGTGTGTGGACTCTTTATTACACCTGCTAGAATTCACCGTAGAGGGCGGAACGATGGTGTCACCAGTGACAAAGACTAAAGGTAAACTACAGTTGGGTCCCCCCCCCCCCTTCATTTAATAGTCTGCCCTCAGTTTGTTGGACAGGTCCCCTTGCTACCCTCAGGATGGGAGATGGTAGAGCCCCGTGACAAGGCCCAAACTCTACCCCTCTGTCTCCTGGGCTGAGGGCCCGCACCTCGGACGCTGCACCAGCAGGTGTAAATGCAAGGATCTTGATGACTGGGCAGAGCTGCCAAACTTGGTGACTGCACTGCCCTGTAGAAAGCGCCCCCACAGGATGTACTGCCACCTGCTTTCACATTGAGCCCTGTGTAAGTGTATATTCAGATGGTGCAGTCAAGTTGTGCAAATGAACCATGGTGGAAATATCCAGTAAAAGAGGTAAACACACAACCTGACCTCACGGCCTGAAGATACCCTTCTCTTCTTTTCCTTTTTTGTGCACTTTCTTTCTGCTTTCTCTGTTTTTGCACGCTCGATTTCTCCTTTCTTCCAACCCTCTCTTTTCCTTTTCCCCTGCTTTCTCTTTCTGCTTTTCTCTACTTTTTTCAACACTCTCTTTCTTCTTTTTTTCTCCTTTTTCCCGTTTTCTTTTTCTCCTTTTTTTCCACGCTCTCTTTTTTCTTTTTTCCATGCTCTCTTTCTCCTTTTCTCTACTCTCTTTTCCTCTACTTTTTTCCTTGCTCGCTTTCGCCTGTTCCTGTTTTCTCGTTCTCCTTTATTTCATGCTCTCTTTAGGGCTCGGTCAGACGAGCGGATATTCGCGCGTTTTTCCATTAAAAAAAACGCACTACGTGCGCAGAAAACAATCCGCACCTACAAAAGATAGAACATATGGGTGGCAATGGACGTGGTCACGCGGATCTTTTTCCACACGCAGTGCGTTTTTTTTTTCTGTGCGAAAAAACGCGTGAATATCCGCTCGTCTGACCGAACCCTCATCCTTATTTTTTTGCTCTCTCTTTATCCTTTTTTTCATGCTCATTTCCTCCTTTTGTCTTCTCTTTTTTTCTCCCTTTTCCTGCTCTCACTCCTTTTTTCTGATCTCTAACTTTCTCCTTTTTTCCGCTTTCTTTCTCATTTTTTTTGTACTAGCTTTCTCTTTTTTCAGCATTCTCCTTTTTTTGCCCTACTGCTGCTGTAGGTTAGTCCCACCCTTTATATAAGCCACATCCCTAAAGGCCATTCCTTCTTTCGCGGTGACTCAACAATTACCTATAAAACCCTCCTAGGTTCTCATCCCCACCTCTTAGGGCTTAACCCTTTCCAATCCACTGTCTGACATCTAAAGACATTCTGATTCAAGGCTGTACAGTTCCGATGTCAGAAGACATCCGGCAGGGTATTCTTACTGTAGATTACTGGCCGCTCTGTTGTCGGGGGCCTCTCCAGTATGTCCAATACCGCATGTGCTGACTCTATCCAGCAGATGGCACCATTGTATAACGGCAGAAAGAGAAAGCCCCCTAGGAAACCCTGAATCCAAAATTGAATTGCAAAGGGTTAAGCCCCTTTTACATTAGATCGAGCGGTTTGCACAATAACTGTGCAGTGTGAACGCATGCACTGAATGAACGATCAGCAATAAATCGCTGATTGGATCTTCCATGCAGTCCATAAAATCATTGTTGGTCCGCAGCTGCAATCGTAGATGACCGACTGCAGTCGGTCATCTATGATTCCCCGTCACGCTTACCGTAAATGAAGGTGAGTGAGCCGGAAGGATGGTCACTCCTGTGTAATAGCACAAGAGTGATAATTGTTGGGATGGCTGTCGGGCAGCAATGTTATACAGAGCCGTAGTACAGCCACTGTAGAAGTCTATGAGGATCGACCCCATATGTCCCTAATTTCATACAGAACCATAGAAAGACCCTATTTTAAAAAATGCTGAAAAATACGGAAAAGCCCAAATAATGTGTGATACAATAATGAGTTGTGCTAAATGACAAACTCATCCTCAGCTCTGCTACATCTGCACTTGGTAAAACTGAAAAAAAGCCATATTTTGGATTTGTTTACATGGTATCCGGTCTGAATCAAATGCAAAAAAAGGGGAAATGCCGTGTTTTGCAGTGTATCACCAGGAAGCTGGGCATTTGGGAAAAAAGACAATTCTTGAAATAAGCTTCTTACAGTAAATCATTGGCTGCTTTGAGTGCAGTGGTCACTAACAGCTGTCACATTCTTGCTCTCGCTGTGCTGCATGATGGCGTGCCGGCTACGGAATTCCATTTTCAACGCTGGCAAAATACATATAGGATTATTCATTAAATTGCAATAGTCTTGATCGCACCGCCCTGCTAGAAAAAGCTCATGCAAGTCAAAAACGAGCCGAGCCGCTGCGGCGCGCTGATAACATTGCTGTTCGCCGCAAGAGCTTCTTGCAATATCTTTCTAACCTCGTCTGCATTTCCAAACGCCTCCCACTTAGATCTGTGACATTATCATGGAAGTGGGCCACGGCAGAACGGATTTGGTAATGACGATGTGAGGCTGCTAAGAATACTCCATATGGAGGAGCGGGGTGTTTCTGAATGCAACCCATTCACAGGGACATGTGTCATCTCCAAGGCCACGGATATTACATCGAGGCGCATTCTGCAAGGCTCGTGCCGGGAGGAAATCTGCTTATGACCCGCAATGCATGAGACTCTACAGAACTGGATTTTAGCGCAGGTTACCCCCAACTGTACCTAGATGTACAAATTAGGGAGCCTTTGACTAATGTAGGCGTAGACTATTATGTTGGTTAGTAAATGCACACAAAATAGAGCAGATCCTATTTTTTTGCGCGCCAGAAATCCGCACGCAAAACTGGGAAGTGTGCATGAACACATTGATAGCAATGGTTTTATACTCTGTGTATTGCGCACATTCGCAAATATGAGCCCGTGTGAAGGAGACCTTAAGGGCGGTCGGGCATGGGCGTCAGTGCATACGCTCGCTATCGCAGGATGTATATGCGCTATGCATGGTGCACGATCGCAGGCTATTGCGTCCGTATAGGCACATTTTACTGTACTTTATTGCGCTGCCAAGGCTGTTGGTCCAGGCAGCGCCCAGTTAGAGTAGGTAGGGCAGCCTAATTAGTAAGCAGGCCGGCTAACGTAGTAAGCGAGTTAGTTGACTCAGTAGACGGGTCAGCTGACTTTATAGGCCCAAGTGTCTTCGTTTAAGTCTGCGAAATAGTGCAGTTCACTGTGCGATTTCGGGCAGACAGTGGCATGTTGCGTGTGTTTCCACGTGCTCGAAATACGGTGCATGAAAACACCACATGTGGAGTAACCCATTTAAGTCAATGGGTTCTATTCGCTGCACATTCGGCGTGCAGATTATGCAGCTGCAAATGCGCTCAGTGTGGCCGATCAAAGGGTTCTATTATATGTGTGACGCCAGCCTTACAAAGTGACGCACTAAAAACCCTAAGCCTGGGTTCACACAGTGCGGTTTTGCCGCGGATTGCTGTTGCATATCCGCACTGCGGCAAAACCGCTGCGTTTGCAGTGCAATGCAGCACAAATGAGATTTGCCAAAAAGCTGTTCTCACAGTGTGGATTTTTTCCGCACAGCCGCAGTGCAGAAATGCAACTGCGGCGCGGTTTTCAAAGATGCAGCATGTTCATTCTACGGTCTTTTCCGCAGCGCTTTTTTGTCCATAGACCTCTATGGACGCAGCCAAATCCGCACTAAATGCGTGGCAAAAAGTAAAAAAGCGCTGCGGAAAAAAACGCTTGCGGATTTTTTCGCACGAAAATCCGCAGAAAAATCTGCAAGCCCAAATTAACCTTTGAAGCGGTTTTGCCGCAGAAGCAGTTCTTCTGCGGCAAAACCGCAACGGAAAAACCGCGGCAAATCCACCCTGTGTAAACCCAGCCTAACAGTCAGTGTCCCCAGGTGCCCCCTTAATAGTCATAGTGACCCCAAGTGTCCTTTTAATAGTCATAGTCCCCCCAGGTATTCCCTTAATAGTAAACATGCCATTTTAGTAGAAATACTGCCTCCAAAGCAATGATGCCACTTTTATAATAATACTGCCACCAAATAACATAAAAAATATATATATACTTACCTAAGCATGCTGAGCCCTCTTCCGGCCTGTCGCAGGAGGCCCAATGGAATGACGTCATTGCAACAGGACGCTGAAAGTCCCAGTCCTGTTCTTTGCATTGTAGTAACATAGGGCTTCTTGAGGTCTTGGCTTGTGTAGTCATGGGTAAAAAAAAAACATATGCTGCTTTCTTCCAAAAACAGTGCCGCACCTGCACACAGGTTGAGTGCGGTATTGCAGATTAGCCCTGTTCACTTCTATGGAGCTACACAGCAATACCAGACACAACCTGTGGACAAGTGTGGTGCTGGTGATTACTAGGATAGTATCAGCTTGGTGGGGTTCTGAACATTGTAACCCCCACCAATCACTACAAAGGGATTATCTAACTTGGTCTCCTGTTAGCTCTACTTACCTATTGACGGTGGAATACCTTGCCAGTACATTGTGGTCAACTGTAGCGATATCTTGTTATTGCTGGTTTATTATCTTGTACTTTATAATGATTCTAGTTTTGCTATCATGGAAATCGAACCCTCATCTACTGACATCCTGGTGATGTATGAATGGGCTTGTGCTTATAGGAGGTAGCCAATCTCAACAAGCAGAGCTTCAGTGGATTGTATGAGAACAGAGCAGGAACTCAACTTCTGATCCATATTTCATCAGTATTTGCCCCATATTTGCATCCATTGGTATTATTTTCTATTGGGCAAAAAAAAAAACGGATCCATATTTTCCCAGTAGGGAAAAAAACAATTAAAGCAAATAGGGAGGCGAATACAGATTAAATACTGATGAAACACTGATGATATACCAATGCAGATGATTATCTCACATACAGATGATACAACTTTCATATATTACGGATAGGGTTGCCACCTTTGTCACAATAAATATTGGCCAAGGTAAAAGAGGGAGAGTTTGGGAGTGTGGTTATAGGTGTGGCCTTATCACAATGTTTGTCAGTGGCCTCAAAAGTAATAGTGCCCCTCTCCCGGTAATGACCCTGATAGTAATAGTGCCCCCATAGTGGTCCCAAGAGCAATACTGCCCCCAATAGTAATATTTACCCTTCAGGAGTCTCAGTAGTAATTGTGACCTTCTTAGTGGCCTCAGTAGTAATAGTTACTTTGTTAGTGGCCCCAATAGTAATAGTGCCACTTTAGCGATCCCAATAGTAATAGTGCCCCCTTACTGGCCCCAAGAGTAATAGTATCCCCCTTAGTGGACTAAATATTAATACATCTCCCAATAGTAATATTGCCCTATAGTAGTTTCAGTAGTAATAGTGACCCCCTAAGTTTCCCCAGTAGTAATAGTGTCCTCGTTAGTAGTCCCCATAGTAATAGTGCCAAATTAGCGACCTTAAAAGTAATAGTGCCCCCTTAGTAGTCCCAAGAGTAATAGTGCCCCCTTTAGTGGCCTAAATATTAATAATGCCCCCAGTAGTGGCCCTAAAAGTAATATTGCCCTTTTAGTAGTCTTGTATTAATAGTGAACCCCTTCGTGGCCCCTGTAATAGCAGTGTCCCCTTTAGTGGTCCAAGCAGTAAGTATCCCCTTTAGTGGGGGAGAGGTCAAGAGGGAGAGGTCAATGGTCAGAGTCTTTGATTACATCAGTGGGGGCCTGACTGAAGCTATGGAATGCTTGACGGTGTGCGGTTGCTGCCAGGCTGGAGATGCTCACTGCTGACAATTATTTTTTACTGGCCATTAATATGACCGGTAAAAAATAAATAGCGGCCTTTTGACTTAATTACCGTCTGGGCTGGAGAGCTAACGACCTGGTGGCAACCCTAATTACAGATCCATATTACAGATGTGCTAAACGACACTTGTGGGAAACTGGCCTAACTGCTGGCAACAGATCAGGAAAACCACAATCGGCGATTAAAAGGAAACATTTCTCATCAGTAGAGATGAGCGAGTAGTGCCTTAGCCAAGTATCTCCCCGCTCGTCTCTAAAGAGTCGGGGGCCGGTGGAGGGCGGGGAGTGGCGGGGGAGAGTGGGGAGGAACAGAGGGGAGATCTCTCTCCCCCCACTCCCCCCGCTCCCTGCCGTAACTCACCTGTCACCCGTGCCGGTCCCCGAATCTTTAGAGACGAGCGGGGAGATACTCGGCTAAGGCACTACTCGCTCGAGTAATGTGCCTTAGCGAGTATACTCGCTCATCTCTTCTCATCAGTATGGCTGATAACCTGGAAAATGAGGTGGCATCCAAGTGCACTGGAAATGGAGATTTAATAGACTTTAGGTTTAGTGCCCCTTTACAACAGACATCAAAAAACATTAACCATCACTGGGAAACCTGAGTAAATAAAAATGTAAGTGCTATAATATACCTGGCCACTAAGCTCCGGGGTTAGGGAATGAGCCAATCGGTAAAGGGGGGGGGGGGTGCAAAATGTTCAGGAATGTAATATGTGACTGCATTTGTAATACATGTATAATGACTACGAGATCTCTCCCAATCTAGCCACAAATGGGTATTATTGATTTCTATGGTAGAGTAGAGAGCAGCTAATGGGATAACCCCATAGAATATAATGACCGGTATTCTAATAGGAATGACTGTGCGCCTCCTGGATTCCTTCTAGAGTTTTCTTTTCATCAAAACTTCAACTAGAAACATAATGTTGTAATTCCCCCGGCATCCAGCGATCTCTACAATCATGGCTCGTAATGTAGTCAACAGAGTTCTGACTATCTGGAGGTACAGAGGAAAGATGTGTATTGGGAGATCAGTAGTGACCCAGAATGGTCACTACAAAGGGTTACTCTGGGAAAATAGGACAAGATTAGGACTCTTTCATAGCTAACTTGCATGCACAAAAAAATCACGACTATTAGAAAAGATAGGACCTGACCTAGGCACAGGAATTTCCATAGACTCCCATGGGAGCTGGGCAAAAAGGAAGGGGGGAGGGAGTGCTACCAGGCGGCTAAACCCAGAAGAACATTTTAAATGTCCTGCTGTATGCTCTTGAAGGGAGTCCCTGGAAAACCCTCTTCATCACTGGGGACTCCCTTTATCTCTGCAGGGTTGGAGGGATTTCCCTGCAGCGGTAAGAAAGGGATTTCCCTGCAGGGGAGATGGAGGGATATCCCTCCAGCTCCCCTGCAGGGGAATCTCTTTCTTCCCGTTAAGGGGATATCCCTCCAGCTCCCCTGTAGGGGAATTCCTCTCTCGCTGCTAAGCGGATATCCCTCCAGCTCCCCTACAGGGGAATCACTCTATCCCCGCTGGGATGAAGGGAGTCCCCAGGGATGAAGGAAAGCCCTATGGCGCTTTTTTTCAGCGTTACGCGGCTCCCAATCGTGTGAATGACCAATTTCACCACTAATTAAGCTTTGGACTTTATAGTGGGAAATCGTCCATTCACACGATTTTCTCACGAGTTAGCCGCAATTTTTTTTGCACGACTAACTTCTGCGCGATTTCGATGCCCGTGTGAATGAGCCATTAATCTGTGTTTTAAGCCTTTTTACATATTATAATGGTTTAATATCCTGTTTTATAGGCTGAAGTAATGTATATACTGGAGGAATCATGAAGTTCAGTTAGAGGGAAATAGAGTAGCCCCTGTTATTCCTGCATTACTCAGTGTTTGTCTAGCCTCTCAGCTAATCAGCTCTGTGCTGCTGGGAGGACCCAAAAGTTTATAAAAGTTACTATTTAGTTCCAGAAGCATTGCAGGATTCGTCCCAGAGCCCCAGTGAAAAACCTGGATAAGCAGTACAGGATTTGTAAGCAGCGGTACTTCCAGTCACCATCTCTGGATATGGATGTTGGGAAGTAGACTCTATTGGACATCACCCTGTACTCATCTGGATGTGCAACCAGTGAATTGTTCTTTGTTAACCCCTTACTGACTCCTAGAGCTCTTTTCCACTGGGCGACATGCACCACACTACATTGCAACATCATCCCCAGGAGCAGAGACCAGCTTATAACATCAGTTTCCCCATTATTGACTGTAGTGTAGCCACGTGGGAAAAAAGACACATTTGCCACTGTGATATCAGATCCTCCTGCCCTGGTGTATTAAAGGTATACGTTCAGCTTACCCCACCACTCCTCCCCCGACTCAGATACAGTGAATAATGCAATCGCCATATATTAGTCAGACAGCAGCTCTACACTATGATAGTGATTACAGTGCAGTTACCTCCAGTGATCACAGGCGATGTCTTCCCTGATTTGAGTATTTCACTTTCCCTTTTCTTCTTTATCTGGGCACAGACGACCATGAGGAATTCTTCCAGCCATGAGTTATCTCTAGAAACTCACCCCATCCTGCTGCTATCTCCCATGCCCTTAGCTTCTCCCACCATATGCTCACTATCGATCCCTGTTCTCCCTACTGCACGTTCATATTCTGCCCTTGCCCCCCACATGCTTATATTCTGCCCCAACTGATACTACAACGTGCTCACATTCTGCTTTTACCACTTCTGCCCCTCTTTTGCCTCTGTTTCTCTTGCCCCCAAAACTTCAGCTTGAACAAAGTGAAATTCGACCCCTACTCAGGCATCTGACAGGTCACACAGGGTGTAAAGCGGTTTGGCGTCTGGTTCGGCACTAACCCAACTGGAGGCTTTAGCAAAGTTCTACTCAATACTAGTCCTGGACATTGGAGTGTTATACAAGACTTTTATGACTCTTAGGGTGCATTCAGACGACCGTATATCGTTTGGGCATTCACACCGGCTGATATACGGCGTCTCTCTCTGCAGAGGGAGGAGGCTGGAAGAGCCAGGAGCAGTGCTCTGAGCTCCCGCCCCCTCTCTGCCTCCTTTCCACCCCCCTGCACCATTTTCAATGAGGAGAGCCAGGACGGGGGCGGAGCTAATTCTCAGAACTTAGCCCCACCCCTAATCCACCTCCTCTCATTGCAAATAGTGCAGAGGGGCGGAGAGGGGGTGGAGAGGAGGCAGAGAGTGGGCGGGAGCACTGCTCCCGGATCTTCCAGGCTCCGCCCCCTGCAGGTAGAGACGCCGTATATCGGCTGGGCGTGAAAACCCAGCCAATATACAGTCGTCTGAATGCGCCCTTAGGGTGACAACCCACTAGCGTTTTTTTTCACTGTGAAATTCGCAGCGGTTTTTTTTTTCTGCAGGGGTCTATGGGACGCTCGAGTAACTGCCTTATCCCAGCATGCTCGCTCATCTCTAGCTGCTACCTCAGATAGCCCAAAGTCAAACTGCATGCACCATACATATAGCGTCATGCAATGCTGAGAAGATCTCTTTGGCCCTTGAAAGTATTGAATTATATTCTATGCAGGAGTGTTGCGTGCATAATATTAGTGCCATATGCATAAAAGGAAATATGTGGGTTAAAGACCCAGTGTCGTTAAATTTTACTAACATGGTCCCAGAGGCTCAGCATGCAGCTTTGTCATAATTAACCTTTGTAATCGCATATGCTGCAAACTTTGAATTGTTTAACCTTGTTTGGGATATGTGGGGGGTGGGGGTGTTGTTAAACTATATCAAATCTTGCATTGCAACAATAAAACAGAAGAGCTTTAAAAAATCATATGAGTGTTTCTTATGTGTGCTCTTCTCTGATGCATCGTACTAATAATAATTAGGCATACCTGATTGATAAGACTATGATACCCCTTGAGTATCACCTACATTAAGTGATTACTTTAACAGCCCCAGGATAAGCATTTCTGTGGACTCCCTGAATAGGACGTACCTAATGCGGGAGGCATTGGTAATGCCCGAATTATTATCCTAGAGTCTACTGAAATCAAACAGACCATACATTGAACAGTAACCATTCGCTCAATATTTTCATACCACAGTCTGAAGCTGCTACGTCATATTCTGCATCATCCGATCGCCTCTCCAATTCTCTCTGAAATCTATTCAATACAGACTAAAGAACACGACTCCCATCGCTGCCAAATTTTATTAATTACAACAACAAAGAAACTATGAAAAATCTAAAATTTCCACTTTCCCATTCTCACTGCGGCTGGGATAATGTTTTGTATCATATTGCACAGTAAGTTAATTACTGCAATTAACTGACCACAGACATTTCAAAGAACACCACAACAATAAATTCCTTGGTTCCACTCCAGAACTGAGCGCTGCCTTCCTCGAAAAGAGGATCAATGCTACGAGCCAATTCCTGAGTGCCAAAAATAACAGTAGCGGTGAGGTGGAGGTTGTAAATCTGAAACCTGGCTTCTCATCATTTCCAGATTAGATGGTACAGTCAGTGTGTAGAGAAAAAGGAGCTAAAGAGCCAACGGTAGAGTATATGTTACTGAGCGCTACGATGATGATATGGAATACAATATGTGTATTTAGATGCTTCAAGGAATCCGTAGAACGGTCCCATATATTTCCTCATGCACTGCTATGCCAAGTTCCCTTTAGCTATGAAAGCATGTTAAGGGCCCGTCCACATGATGGATATTAGAGTGGCTTTTGATGCAGAATCCGTGGGTATTTTGTGCCAAAATTCACCTCAAATCCGCTTACAATCTGCCTCTCATTGATTTCAATGGGAATTCTGTGCTGCTGTTTATACAACAAGATTCGTCCTCCGCTGATTTGAAATCCATTTAACTAACTCATCGGTCATATCTTGATGTGGTTTTCGCGTCAAATTTACCCATTAAAGTCAAAGTGATGCTGAAAATCCGTGACAAATCCACATTTAAATCAAAATTTTGTCCTGAGATCGGGAGGGATGTTGTAATAGCTGCTGTTGGTCTTCTATGCTGATGCCCCTCTGATCTGCCGATTCTGAGTCCCGTTTTCAGCAGTTCAAGATGGTCAACACAACCTTCCGACTGCTGATCAAAGCCACTGTGGTGTCATGACATTAATTCCGGTCCACATGATTGTAACTTCGGTGCATGAGCTGTGTAATTCAGTGCTAGGCAGTGGTAATGGTCACTGCAGAAGGCCCTTAGGTGTTGTCTGTTGGAAATCCCTCAGTGTTTAATGTCAAATGCGTCAACATCTCCTATGGCCTATAGACTGATTGGCCAATAGGGGGGTGTTTGCCTTAGCCAGCCAATCAGCCACTAGGGATGTGTATTGTTCTGGTCCCACCCCTACATGGGCACTTGTTATTCTCCTGATGTTTTGCTGCTTGGTCCTCTGTCTGGATTCAATTTTGTCCATGTTTAAATCTTGTCTTGTCTGTATCCTCCGTTCGTTGGGTTGTTAAATGCGAGAGTCCTGTCCTGTCTCTTCCCTCCATACAATGGGTTCTTGGACACTTAAACCCTCTCTCCAATGGATTTTCAGGTGCCTGAATCTTTACCCCTGTCCAAATAATGTCCTGTCTGTGGTTTTTAGGTGAACAGCAAATGCCTACCAGCCAATTTCCTGAAGCTATTGATTCTTTATGGGGCTTATTTTTTTTAACATCTCTCCTATCCTCCATCTAGGGACAAACCAGGCTTCTTAGGTTTGAGATGTGGGGCCGTCCCTATCAGTGCGATTTCTCTACTTTTAAGCAGGATCTGCCATGTGAATGTTGGTTAGGGATAGTGTCCAAACTCCTGTATTTATGTTACCATCTTTGATCCTCTTTGTGTTTCCCTCAATTGTGATATAATAAATGAATATATTGGTCCACTGTGGATGTAAATTATGTCTGATCTGATTTGTTGGTGACGTCCGTGAGGGGCACCATACTGCACCTTGCAGGAACATAACAGGCAGATCCTATGTTATCTATAAACCCTTACCTTTCATTGTAATCCTGCCTGTGATGATAGTTAGATGACTACTGAAAAGTTTTCTCAACAGAACAGGAAGTGTGAGCCTATCATTAGGCTTAGTGGTCAGTGTGAAAACTACAGGATATTAGGATTTTATTTTAATGTAGATCATCCAAAATTTAAAAAATAACCACCAAAAATATATATTTTTAACATTAAATCATTGATTTATGAAACAAGTCAATTTCTGATGTCACATTCCCACACAACAAAGACTATTGAAAAAGCAAATAATCTGTGGCACATAACTTTTTCGTCACATGTTAAGTTAAACTTTGCTATATCCCTAGGTATTTTTCCATCTGATACAAGATGAAGTATAAAGGTAAAGTATATCTCACAATCATTCCTACGACCGAACTGAAATGGCATTTTCTTGGTCAAGTTGTGAATATCTCAGTAGTAGAATGACAGAAGACAGACCTGTCAGCAGATTCTACGATCAGAGTACAGGGCAGGCTGACATTTCACGTGCTCAGACATCTCTAAGCCCACGGTCTATATATATATATGGCATATATTATTTAATCCGTGACATTTGTTTGGCAGTGTAAATGGTGCGTGGAACAGCGTTTACTGTAATGCGCTGCACAGTAAATTCTATTCTTTCTGCATTTTTGAGCATTTTAACCAAATAATGTTAGATTTTATTTGGTCGCTTTCATTGTCATGAGACATTTTAATTTTAAACAAAAACACCTCTTGGTATTCCTGACTTGGCTGTTTTACAAAAATACACTATCCTGTCAAAAGTGGACACCTGAACAAGACTCAAATGTAGCATTCATTACATATGTTAATACTTAGTGGGTCAGAAACGCTCTTTTCTCCTTAGGGAGAGCAACTATATACTATAAATAAGTGAGGAGACTCAAATGGCCACGCACGCTCCTCTGGGTAATATGCAAATAAGGGAGATGGAATAAATCCTCCACAGTGCCACCTACTGAAAGGCAGCATTCCTTCGAGTCAAAGTGGGACTTTTTATACAAGTCTTGCTACAATGACTGGGAATCAAAAGCAAAGCCAGACCCCATGTACATACAGCTGTTTCCGGGTTATTGCCCATCATCAGTGTACAGTAGGAGTCTGGCTTTTGCTAGTGAGAGGCCAGGGACAGGGGTCAGAAACGCTCTTTTCTCCTTAGGGAGAGCAACTATATACTATAAATAAGTGAGGAGACTCAAATGGCCACGCACGCTCCTCTGGGTAATATGCAAATAAGGGAGATGGAATAAATCCTCCACAGTGCCACCTACTGAAAGGCAGCATTCCTTCGAGTCAAAGTGGGACTTTTTATACAAGTCTTGCTACAATGACTGGGAATCAAAAGCAAAGCCAGACCCCATGTACATACAGCTGTTTCCGGGTTATTGCCCATCATCAGTGTACAGTAGGAGTCTGGCTTTTGCTAGTGAGAGGCCAGGGACAGGGGTCAGAAACGCTCTTTTCTCCTTAGGGAGAGCAACTATATACTATAAATAAGTGAGGAGACTCAAATGGCCACGCACGCTCCTCTGGGTAATATGCAAATAAGGGAGATGGAATAAATCCTCCACAGTGCCACCTACTGAAAGGCAGCATTCCTTCGAGTCAAAGTGGGACTTTTTATACAAGTCTTGCTACAATGACTGGGAATCAAAAGCAAAGCCAGACCCCATGTACATACAGCTGTTTCCGGGTTATTGCCCATCATCAGTGTACAGTAGGAGTCTGGCTTTTGCTAGTGAGAGGCCAGGGACAGGGGTCAGAAACGCTCTTTTCTCCTTAGGGAGAGCAACTATATACTATAAATAAGTGAGGAGACTCAAATGGCCACGCACGCTCCTCTGGGTAATATGCAAATAAGGGAGATGGAATAAATCCTCCACAGTGCCACCTACTGAAAGGCAGCATTCCTTCGAGTCAAAGTGGGACTTTTTATACAAGTCTTGCTACAATGACTGGGAATCAAAAGCAAAGCCAGACCCCATGTACATACAGCTGTTTCCGGGTTATTGCCCATCATGGGGTCTGGCTTTGCTTTTGATTCCCAGTCATTGTAGCAAGACTTGTATAAAAAGTCCCACTTTGACTCGAAGGAATGCTGCCTTTCAGTAGGTGGCACTGTGGAGGATTTATTCCATCTCCCTTATTTGCATATTACCCAGAGGAGCGTGCGTGGCCATTTGAGTCTCCTCACTTATTTATAGTATATAGTTGCTCTCCCTAAGGAGAAAAGAGCGTTTCTGACCCCTGTCCCTGGCCTCTCACTAGCAAAAGCCAGACTCCTACTGTACACTGATGATGGGCAATAACCCGGAAACAGCTGTATGTACATGGGGTCTGGCTTTGCTTTTGATTCCCAGTCATTGTAGCAAGACTTGTATAAAAAGTCCCACTTTGACTCGAAGGAATGCTGCCTTTCAGTAGGTGGCACTGTGGAGGATTTATTCCATCTCCCTTATTTGCATATTACCCAGAGGAGCGTGCGTGGCCATTTGAGTCTCCTCACTTATTTATAGTATATAGTTGCTCTCCCTAAGGAGAAAAGAGCGTTTCTGACCCCTGTCCCTGGCCTCTCACTAGCAAAAGCCAGACTCCTACTGTACACTGATGATGGGCAATAACCCGGAAACAGCTGTATGTACATGGGGTCTGGCTTTGCTTTTGATTCCCAGTCATTGTAGCAAGACTTGTATAAAAAGTCCCACTTTGACTCGAAGGAATGCTGCCTTTCAGTAGGTGGCACTGTGGAGGATTTATTCCATCTCCCTTATTTACTTAGTGGGTGTCATGTCTCTGTTAGCACATGGTTAATTATTTGCCAGCACGCCTAGTTTCTGTAGGTTCTAGCCAGACTAGCCAGGGTTAACAGATCCTGTGCTTACTAGTCCAGGTTAATTAGTCCTGCTACCCCGTTTCCCTGAAAATAAGACATACCCTGAAAATAAGACATAGCATGATTTTCCAGAATTTTTGAGGATGCAAAATGATTTTTCAGGCTTTTTGAGGATGCTTGAAATATAAGCCCTACTCCAAAATTAAGCCCTGCTGACAGTTAATTAAAAAAGTCAATTTAAATAGTGTCCAGGCAGCTATACATGTAAAAAAGTTAAACCTTTTTTAACAAAAATTAATATAAGATACTGTCTTATTTTCAGGGAAACACGGTAGTGTCTGAGAGGTGTGGCTGGTGATTGACATTTCTGTCAGCCAATCGGCTACTCCCTCCTCCCTATAAGACCCATCTCTCGCTGCCTGGGAGTTGCTGGTTAATTTTCAGTGATCCCTGAGCAGTCAGCCTGCTCAGAGCTGCTGTGTGTCTGGCTCTGATGCTTTAGTTTGTTCCCTGGTTGTGTCTATTGTTTGTCTGTACTTGTTCTGTTTATTTCCATGCACTGTACCTTGTGTGTTCAGGGCTCCCTGGTAGGGATTTGTAGTGGCCTAGGTACGAGTGTGGGTCCGCACCTGTTGGAAGTGATCAACCCGCCGATTAGGCAGGGCTCCCTCCCGGGGTAGGGGTTGGCAGGGAAAGGATTTCCCATAGTTTATTTTGCATTTTCGGTGCACGGTCGAGATATACAGGCCTGTACCCTCCTGCAGAGGTGCTCTCTGTCTGTTCCGCATCTAGCCACCTGTACCAGCGCTTTCCCGCGTCCGTCTTGGCTGCCCCCCATACTCTGTTCGTTTTGGCAGTCCAGGACGAACGTGATAGTGGGGTTCCTTTGGCTCTAATGACATTGGATACTCCCCATAGTATGCCTTCTACTAACGTCTGATACACTTCAGTTGGCATTTCCCTCCATTCATCCTGCAAATGTCTGGTGAGTTTCCTCGAAGAAGATGCATTGACCCATCTACAGTAGTGAAAGGTGCATTGTCATTGGCCAGATGAGCAATGGAAGAACGTTCTATGGAGTGATGAATCACACTACTCCATCTTCAAATCAGATGGACGTGCCTGGGTGTGGGGGATGCCTGGGAAATGCCTTTTGTCTGAGTGTGTTGTGCCATTAGTTAACTACTGTAGAGGTTCAGTTTTGGTCTGGGAATGTTTCATATGGCATGGTCTCAGTCTGTTGGTTGTAGTGGCAAGAACCATGCACACGGAGGTATACTTTGACAATTCCATACAATAATGTGCTGCCGACAATGTGGCAATACTCTGGGAATGGTCAGCAATTCTTCGAACAAGACAACTTGTCACAGATGCTGTTTTACACTGGTTTGAGGATATGGATGCCCTGGCTGTACAGAGTCCCTACCAGAACCCTATTGAACATGTTTGGAACAAACTGGAATGTTGGTTCAGGAAATATGATACAGCGTCCATCTTCCTATAGAGAACTCGTCAGTCATTTGCTTAAATGATATTCATCTTGTCAGGTGGCCTCTATTTGTGACCAAGTTCAGTGTCAGAATTGAAGTGAAAAATGTTCAGGCGCCTATCTTACTCATTGTTGACATTTTCCATGGTCAAGAAGACCAAATTTTGTTAGAGGACAATTCATGGAGATGTTTGCCAATTCAAAAGACAGAAAAAACATCAGCTGCAATACAAGGTCAAAGAATAGAGACCGACAAGGCAAGATTATGTCGGCGGACTGATATCACATGGGAGAAAATGCAAAGGGAGCAGTGGTGGAAGATAACCTATAGTTGTCCACGTACTAGAGAAAATGGTCAAGTTGTGCCCCTGCTTGGTAGAACATCATGACCTGCTCAGGGAAAATCTACCAAAAGTGATATTATTGGAGAAGTCACCTCATGAGCTCACATCTGTTGAGTTGATAACTTCTGACCTTTACCGATTTCCAGAGCTCTCAAGCCTATTTTAAATTAATAAAAATCAATAATGTTCCAAATTCTGAGGCACTGTCAATGTGATCTTCTAAAATGTCTTTAACCCCTTAGTGACCAGGCTTTTTTGCTTTTTTTCATTTTTGTTTTTTCCTACTCCCTTTTAAAAAATCGTAGCTCCTTAATTTATCCATCGAAGTAGCTGTATGTGGGCTTGTTTTTTGCGGGACGAGTTGTATTTTTCAATGGCACTATTTATTGTACTGAAAAACTTTTTAAAAATTCTTAGCAGAGAGAAATGGAAAAAAAAAACGACATTCCACCATCTTTCGGTGCATCCTGTTTCTACGACGCACAAACTGCAACAAAAACGACCTGATATTTTTATTCTATGGGTCAGTACGATTACTACGATACCAAACTTATATAGTATTGTTTTTGCTGTAGTACTTGTATTTTTTTAAGATATTAAATTTTTTTCAATTATTTTCTGCGATCATTTTGTGCGCGCGATAACTTTTTTATTTTTTCGTCGACGTAGTTGATCAAGGGCTCATTTTTTGCGGGATGTCCTGTAGTTTTCGATAGTATTTGGAATACATATGACTTTTTGATCGCTTTTTATTGCGTTTTTTCTGGGAGACAGGGTAACTAAAAAAATGCATTTCTGGCGTTCTTTATTTTTTTTTCGGACGACGTTTACCAAGCAGAAAAAATAATGCACTACTTTGATAGATCGGACTTTTATGGACGCGGCGATATCAAACACATATTTTTATTTTATGATTTCGATTTTTTAATAATAGATATGGCAAAAGGGGGGTGATTTAAACTTTTAGAACTTTTTTTTTTTTTACAATTTAAAAAACTTGATCTTTTTAACTTTACTTTGAAGTCCCCCTGGGGGACTTTAACATGCGATGCTTTGATCGCTCCTGTATTATGACGTAATGCTATAGCATTACGTCATACTGCTTTTTTACAGGCAGTCTATGAAGGCAGCCCTGGGGCCATTCATTAGGCCCCCGGCTGCCATGACACCTGCACGGATCCCACAATCTCACCGCGGGGGGGGGGGGCGTGCGGGACCCCCAAACAGCGTTCGGGGGATTTAAATGCCGCTGTCAGAATTGACAGTGGCATTTAAAGGGTTAATAGCCGCGATTGGCCGAACGGCCGAGTGCGGCTATTGCCCACGGGTGTCAGCTGTAATAAACAGCTGACGCCCGCGCTGTATGGAGGGAGATAGGAGATAGCGGCGCTACCTCCCTCCATACACGTCCTGCAGCTGCAGGACGTAAAAACACTATGGCCCGGTCGTTAAGGGGTTAAAAGACCTTATCGCTTGAATACCCTTTTTGAAATGGAGCTAACCAGCCAAGCAGCTGTTCGTTGAGGGTCCAGCTTCTCCAGCCTGTCACAATCAGCTGTTATCATCCTCTGGGAAAACACATCTGGTTATCCATTCACCTGCAATTGCCAGATAAATGGTGGTTCAGCTCTTCATTTCAGCCCCCTCCCGACCACCAATTAATGTAATATAAAAAATCACACAAAGGGGCCCACATCGATCTGACATTTATCACCTATCCCGTGGATTGATACATTTCTATTCTGGGAATATCCCTTTAAATGTGGCATTTTTTTCTTTACTTTAACCCTTTCCAATCCACTCTCTGATATCTTCCTACATTCTGATTGAAGCTTGTACAGCTCCAATGTCAGAAGACGTCCGAAAGGGTATTCTTACTGTCTATTGCCAGCCACTCCGCTGTTGGAGCCGCTCTGAAGCACACACACTGGCTTTGGCCAGCAGATGTTACAAGAGACAACTATCTCTTGCAAATATCTAAAGCAAATTCAAATGATAGTCGTTTATGTGTAAACATGGCCACCAACAAGGTCACAAGCGATAAATTGATAATCGTTTTGTTTCAATTCACCTAAATAAAAAAATAAAAAATTTAAAAAAAAATTTAAAAAAAAAAAATCGCTGGTTGATGAAACTCAGACGAAAACTGAATTGCTCCATAGGCTGTAACTAATTTCAACAGACTTCAATTGCCCAATGTTGCACCATATATATTTAACCTATTAAGTAACCATACTGTTACTAACTAAATACCAGTACAAAGATCAGTATTACAAATGGTAGGACTGTATGAGGGACAAATAATACCCCTAGATTGTGACTACCTACGGTCATACCATCATACTGTTGCAGGAAAAGACACTATACGAAGATCAATAGTACCCCTATATAGTAACTATATAATGATAGATACTAACTCTATACAGGGGGTCTGCAGACCGTTTAAGTGATTGCAGTACTATTATATCCAGGTAACATCCACTGTGACTGGAGTAATTCACTTTCTTTTAACTTCTCCATCCAGCTCAGACCGCCATGACAATTTCTCCCAGCCACAACTTTTCTCTGCAGAATTTGAAACAAAGACATCTTTGGCTAATCACTTTTCCAGAACCCTCATTATGTTATCCACACCTCTACACAATCCCCCTTTTCTAATGCCGCTGATAGCAATAATGCCACCTATAGTGCCTCACACATTAGCAGTATCTCAATGTTTGTGCCCCCTGTAGCCATCACACAGTACACCCTGCTTATCTTCTGCATCCTCCGCTCTGAGCGGGAAACAGCGGGATGCAGAAGACAAGCGGGGACACCCCGCTTGTCTTTTGCATCCTCCGCTGGCAGCGCAAGGTGATCGCTCATCTTGTGCAATCATCTTGCTCTGCAAATGACACAACGATGATCACTCAAAAGTCGCCTGACCGACATCTTTTGAGCGATAGTCGTTGTGTCTAAATTGGCCTTTACTTCCACATTGGGTAATTGTGCGACACACAGATGATTGTTGCAGTCGATCTCCGACCTCACTAATGCTGACAATATCCGTGGACTCCACAGCGATTATTTGTATGTGTCATATAATCACCCAAAGCAGAGGTCAGAGGGAACAGAGTGGCGTTCACTAGCAGCACCCAGGTAGCAACACAGGAGGTGGGCATATGATCTGACCGACCCACTAGGATCTAGCCTAGTGTGGTCAATGTGTGCCTTCTGGCACCACCCCCCACTTTCTTCGCCCGGGGCAGGAGCCCCACCTGCCCCCTAGCTACGGCCCCGTATCCAGCCAAGACGAAATGTACACCTCTGTATATACAACAGGTCAAGTAAGCCATCTCCACCCACTCTATTATGTGCCTTGCGCCATTTTTGTAATCCTGGCACATCTGCACCAAGTTTTAGCCCCATTCGCATGTAGATCGTCTGAGGATACATTTATACACAGGCCACAGCATTATAACTAGTTCTACAAGCCAACAAGTATTTATTTTTTCACCCGTCTGGAAGATGATTACTGTATGATCTACTGTATGTTTGTTTCAAACCTCTTTTAGGCTTTTCTTATTTAAATTCAGCGTAATTGTCTTTTAATTGGTTTCTTTTCCATGCTGTAAACAAATTTTTACTAACACTGGCACAGATCATGCGAGCAAAAAACGATCGCTATGTGCCAAAAGAATAAGTCTATGGGAAATGGCCCAAGTCCAAGAGGCATGGGCCGTAAGATCCTTATTGTCTGCAGCTATATATCTTGGGCTCATAGCTCGTATGAACAAGATGACAACTTCTCAGCTTCTGCCAAAGTCCCTTGAGCGGCCTAAATGTGTTAACCATTTCAGTCTGGATCAACAACCTATATAACCAACAGATAAGCAATTTAATTTAAAGGGAATCTGTCAAATCAAAATCCAAAGCATTGGTGCAGATTTTGCCTCGGGATGAGCCGCAGATCCGCAGTTCATATCAGGCTTTTAGCTACAGTACTTACCAGAAGCATGTACAGATACTTAAAGCACCCAGAACCACTATTGAGTAGAGCCACCTCTGCTGGTCAGGTGATATGGAAGTAGGCTGCCTGTCACCGGGGAACAGATGGCGGTGTATAGTATCGTAGTTGTTCTGGGTGCAGGTGGTGAGCAATGTTCCTTGTGCAGGTGGTGAGCAACGATTTGTTAAGTGTCCTTACTTGCTAAGTACTAGCTGTAGCTGAAAGGCTGAAATCTGCTGCAGATTCACAGCTGAATCCGAGTCATAATCCGCACCGATTGCACAGGTTTTGGGGGGTAGGGTTTGCTGCAGAAATCTTGCAGATTTTTGCCACGGATCCGCAAAATTTCCACTATATGTGAAGCACCCTAAATTGTATTTGAGTCATTTGACTCTCTGCTCATTCTGAGCTTAGGAGTCCAGTGGGCGGCCCTATCAGTGATTGATTGTTATGTCTATATGCGCACTCATACAAGGAAGACTGTCAGTCACTGACCACCCACTGGACCTTTAAGCTCAGGATGAGCAGAGAGTCACATGACTCAAATACAATTTCTACTGAATCTTTTACCATTAAACTATGCCAGCCGAAAACTCACTGATTGGTCAATGTCTAACCATTGGAACCTCCTCAGACTCGCAGACTAAGGAAATTACTGTGCCTTTAAGTGCATCTTTAATCATCTTTGAGCCCCATAAACTGTATTGGGGCTCAAAGGTGAGGGGTACAGAGAGCTGCTTTTAATACTCACTAGGTCCACTTGAAGCTTCTGGGCCCCAATTCAAAACCTGTAGCACGGCCCCCAAATATAATGCTTTACTCATAGTACTTGGCTCCTTATATGAAGAAGAGAGGCTTCATAAATCCTGCCTCCAGGAAGCGATGGCTGTGACTGGTTCTTCGACCGCTGCTCAGCCAATAAATGCAGTGCTGGATGAACCAATGTGATTGATTTATCCAGTGCTGCATTGATTGGCTGAGCAGTGGTGGAAGAACCAATCAACAGCCATCGCGTTGTAGAGGCGGGTTTTATGAATCGGCTGAATCACTTCCAATCACAGCCATCGCATTGGTTCATCCAGCACTGCATTGATTGGTTCTTCGATTGCTGCTCAGCCAATCACAGCCATCGCTTCATTGATGCGGGATTTATGAATCCTGTAACCAGGAAGTGATGCTGTACGAGCAGCTGAGGACCGCGGGAACTGCTTCGAACCACACCAAAACTCTAGAAAGCAGCGGGAAGGACCTGGACCGAGCCTGCTAGGTAATGTATTCTTCTATGGCCTCCTATGGGTCAGTGGATTTACTTTAGTTTACACCTGATGATGACATAAATTATAGTGGAAATTGTAGATTTCACAGTTTTGCTCAGAAAATAGTCAGACATGCGCCAAACTTATTAAGAGACGTGTGCCAATTCATTCTAGAGCAGTCTTTAATTAAACCGGTGTATAAAAGGCCGGTCTTGGTAAATTTTCCCCCAGTAAGGATATAAATGATGTTTGTAACTGACTTTGACGTTCGCATCCCACGCAGCCAGTTGAATTCCTTCTCGAAATTGCAAGAAACTGGCCGATCGGGTTTAGAGCACCTTAAAGCGCACTGTCAAAAAAGATTAGATGATATCATCACTCGGTGCCGAGTCTGAACATTAACAATACCTATAGTCTTTGATGCACTCCAACATCATTAATGCACACAGTAATCCCTTACTAAGCTCCTGACCTCCCCCGTTCCTTCATGTACCGTAATATCTTCTAAGGAATGATCAGTGATATAAATGGGATCAAATAAAAGTGCAGGATTTCAGCAAGGAACCTGCTAGAGTACATCCACTTGGCGTCTTCTTAAAAATGGTTAAAACCCCCCTTTGATCTCTTTCTTTTATATCTTCTGATGTCTATAAAAATGTTTTTAATGCTACAGTCTTTGTCCACACGTAGGAACAGGTTACATCAGAATATATTTACCCGAAAGCAAGAATCCACTTTTGGATAAGTTTTTGGGACCTACCTAAGACAGATGAAGATATAGCAGAACCATTTTGTGAGATCTCCATGAGACTGCAGTAGCTTTTTCAAAGGGGTCATCCATCCAGGACTGATCTGTACTAAAGGTAGGTCATCAAAATTCGATCGGCCAGGGTTTGCTGCTTGGGATCCCTACCAATCAGCTGATCGCCGGGCCCGATGTGAGTGCAGACTGTATTAGAAGCAAATTGCACTGTCAACATTGCAGTGGTCCAGATTGGTTCTCTCCCATTAAATCCGATGAAAACTGAGCCTGCAATACCAAACCAGGCCACTGCAATACGGACAGCACTATCAGCTTCCAGTTTCATCTGCAATGACAGTAGACCCAGCAATTAGTTGATTGTCAGGAATCCCAAGAGGCGGATCCATGCTGTCCAACTATTGATTAGCTATCTTAAGAATAGGTCATCGATAGAAAAAGTCTTAAAAGCAACCTGTAAGTTCCCTAATAGTACTAAGACTATTGGCACTACACACTGCTGTCTGCCACTTATACGGATTGCTTCAGGAGTTTTACAAAACTTTAATTTCAAAGTTTGCATCATGCCTGCCACTATACTGTAGTATCTGCAGCCCTAGCTCCATTATGGAATTGACATGTTCCCTTTAAAGCCTCGGCTCCATTCAACCTTTGGGGATTGCGGAAGAGAAGTTGATGGCTATCTCCGTCAGTCCCATAGAGTTGAATGGAATGGCAGTACACATGCTCCTCGCTGCTCCATTCCTATTGGAGACGTGGAACTCATTGGATATGCTCTGCTGACGTCACTTATAAGTTATCCACCTGATAGGGGATAACTTGCTGTTCGGTGAGGATCCCGGGTCCCTTGTCCTTCTCACTTTGGGGTTACTGCACCCCTTACATGAGGAGGGGACTGAATGAAGCACTGGTTGCACAAGCGCACCATTCACTTTCAATGGGACTGCCAAGATATCCAAGTGGCACCTGCTCAGGTATTTCTGTCCCATTGAAATGAATGGAGCGCTGTCCATGCATGCTCGGCACCGTGGCATTCAGAGTGATGTCACTGCAAGGACGACCTCCACGATGACAGAACGAGTTTTGTTCTCCAGATCTCAGCGGTAAGACCCCCATCGATCAGCAAGTTATCTAATATCATATGAATAGGGGATAACTTATTATA
Organism: Eleutherodactylus coqui; assembly: GCF_035609145.1. Classification (NCBI taxonomy): domain Eukaryota; kingdom Metazoa; phylum Chordata; class Amphibia; order Anura; family Eleutherodactylidae; genus Eleutherodactylus; species Eleutherodactylus coqui. The sequence continues at coordinate 109,596,614 of NC_089847.1, forward strand.
CAACCCCTTTAATGTTTTACTGATCGAGTGGAAAGGAGTTAAAGGGGCAATGCTCCTCTGTAGGAAGTGACGTGGCATCAAATTGGCGCAGCATCATCATCGTATTTTATAACTAGCTGTCATCAATATAGGACCGCCTAAAACTTTTCTGTATTTACCCCATTAAAACAGAAGAAAAAGAAATGTGAAGACGTTCCTTGAAATGCTTCGTAGCGATTTCACTTGGTAATGTTGCGATTTACATAAACCCACACGGAGGATTAATGAAAAGCTAGAAGAACATCAGGCCTGGATATTAAAATAAAAAGGAATAAACATCAAACTAAGTTGTACGGAACATATGCACTTATTGCTGAGCGCCGGCGCCGCTGCGATGGATGGGAGAAAAACAAAACACAGAGACAAAAGTTTTCTGGATAAACGGAACATTATGAAACATTGCTAATAGTCAAGTACACTTTATGCCACTTCAGATGCATCAAGATGAAACGCATACATTAATTCCCCTTAGAAAACACCGCAGAATATCAATAGTGACTTTTATGAAGCTGCAACTTGGCTGGGATGTCTATTTAAAGACATTTCAAGAGCTTGACATGAAAAAATGTCAAAAACTGTAAAAAAATTAAAAAAAAAGATCAATTAATACAAGCAATCTACAGTAGGATGTCAATGCAGGTGAAGAGAAGGCGGTCGGTACCATGCATAGCGGGGGCATAACTAAAGGCTCAGGGCCCTGATGCAAAACGTGAGCTGGGGCCCACCTCTATCTGTATCTGTCCCCGTACCCATACCTAAACCATGCTGCACAGAGAGATAACTTGAAGCTTCTGGGCCCCAATGCAAAACCTGTAGCAGGGCCCCCAACTATAATGCTTTATTCATAGTACTGGGCTCCCTATATGGAGAAGAGAGGCCTTATGGGCCCCCTAAGGCTCCTGGGCCCGGGTGCAACCGCATCCCCTGCACCCTCTATAGTTACGCCCCTGATGCATAGTACTGTGGATACCCTTCTACATAAACCATGCCTTAGCTCAGAGGTGTAATGTGAAGCTCCTGGGCCCCAATGCAAAACCTGTAACAGGGCCCCCAACTATAATGCGTTATTCATAGTACTGGGCCCCCTATATGGAGAAGAGAGGCCTTATGGCCCCCTAAGGTAACCGCATCCCCTGTATTCTCTATAGTTACGCCAGTGCTTTAGTCCTAATTAAAGGGGGTATCTAATGAAGACAACCCTGGTTCATATGCCTTATCAGGACACAGAATGGGTCTGTCAGTCTCAATACCATTTATGAGGCAGAATGGAAAGTTCCTCTATAGTACAGGGATGCCCATTCATTTTAATGGCCACGATGAAATACTACTTAACCTGTAGACCACAGCTCTATCTAGTAAATGTGGTGTTTGCCAAAGACCCCTGCCAGCTGCGGGAGCCAGATCCACAGAAATCATCTAATAATTGCCAAGTAGTGCTGAGCAAATCAAACCATTAGAACCCTGTTTGCTAAAGGTTCGGTTCGGCGAAAGCCCAAACCTCAGACAGCAAACCCCTAAAACAAGTACCGAACACTACCAGATGCTATCCTTCCTCAGTGCAGTAGTGTCTTGGTTCTGCTCCAGTATTTGTTACGAGGTTTGTTTTGGTGCTGTATTTATATACTGAGCTTGATTCTGGTGCTGTATGTATGTCATGAACTTGGTTCTGGTGCTGTATTTATGTCATAAACTTGGTTCTTGGGCTGTATTTAAACACTGAACTTGGTCCTGGTGCTATATTTATGTACTGAGTTGGTTCTGGGTCTGTATTTATATACTGAGGTTAGTTCTAGAGCTGTATTTATGTTATGAGGTTGGTTCTTGTGCTGTATTGATATACTGAGCCTGGTTCTGGCTCTGTACTTATGTTTTGAGTTTGGTTCTAGTACAGTATTTATCTGCTGAGCTGCTCTGGTGTCGGTGTGCTGCACAAGCTGAGTACAGGCAAACTGTCTATCTATTCAATATATATTGTTTTTATCTAATAAAGGAGTGGAGGGGGTGACAATTCAGCATAGAAGGTCATCTCACCTAAAGCCAGCACTGCATGTATGACAACTAGAGATGAGCGAGCATACTCGCTAAGGACAATTACTCGATCGAGCATTGTCCTTAGCGAGTATCTGCCCACTCGGAAGAAAAGGTTCGGGTGTCGGTGGGGGGCGGGGAGCGGCGGGGGAGAGCGGCTATCCCCTGCTCACTGCCGCAACTCACCTCTCACCCGCGCCGGCAGCCGAATCTTTTCTTCCAAGAGGGTAGGTACTTGCTAAGGGCAATGCTCGCTCGAGCAATTGCCCTTAGCGAGTATGCTCGCTCATCACTAATGACAACACTAATGGTATTATTATGTTCTTGTGTTATTATTGGGTTACTGCAGCACAATTCCACAGATGCGTAGACGGCTGTTTGCTGTAGACGTGGAAATGGTACACGCAGCAGCCTCTCCCTTCAGGACCCCAGCGCTCAGTATGATTAATTATCCTCAGACACTGATTTTAGAATTGCCATGGAAGGGATGCATTGCTCAGCATTATTACTCAGCACTGGGCCTCCCCTCTTCTACCTGGCCCCATAGCAGTGGCATTACCAACAATCATGTCATGATACACTATTAACCCCTTAAGGACCAGGGTGTTTTGGTCTTAAAGGACCAGACACTTTTTTATGGATTTTACCCGTTTGGTGGTTTTACCTTGCTATTTTTTTTCTTCAGCTACCAAAATTATTTTTGCTGCATTTTTTTTCTTCCCACGACATATAGGGCTATTTTTTTAAATACCTTTTTTTCACTCATTTTTTTTCCAGTCTTATTAGGGGTACAAAAAAACTAAATGACAAAAACGGGTTCCTCATTTTTGTTTCGGACGTTTTGATACATAATTTGTATTGTCTCGGATTACAGGAGACATATGGAGACAGTTTTGGTTAGCGTTGGTGACGGGTCATTTCCTTTTTAAATATATATATTTTTTTATTTTATTCTGTCATTTTTTTTTACTTATTTTGTAACTATTTTTTTTCAACATCTCTGTCCCCCATAATGTTGTATAAGACCCCTGGGGGTCATTAATATTATCATTTTTTTTTTTTATTTCACACATTTCCACTGTAGCTGGGGTGCCCATAGGAGCCCCAGTTACAGAGGGAAACCTTTCCCTAGTTGTGCTAGAAGTCACTAAAAGAGCTGGTCTTGGTCTGCTAGAACCCTGCAGCCCTGTTCTGGCAGGGGGCACCCAGAGATCACAACTTCACCGGATCGAAACACTTCCGCTTTCTCCATTCACTATGTGGCCTGCAAAAGAGAAGGCAGAAGTGCTTATAAACTAATTCTGCCTTCTCCTCCGGGTCCTCAGCTGTGACTAACAGACAAGGACCTGACATGCTCCTGCTACATTGCAGGAACAGGAATTTTAATCCTGTGCCATATTTTTACTATCGGCATGATTAAAACCAAGACCAAGCGCCGTAAATTTACAGTGCTTGGTCCTTAAGGAGGTAGAGGTCTCTAGGTATGTGACCTATGTTATGTAGTAAGTTATACCCGTGCCCACAAACCAAAAAAGTCACAACAAATATTTGCAGCAAATAATCTTCTTCCGAAATGAACGCGGGTTGTCATGGCAGAAAATACCAGTACAATGCCGCTGAGCTGACACTCCGGGCTTTTCTCCTCGCTGCCTCTGAATTCTCATATCGAAAAAAAGTTGAGTTACAATACTTTCAGAAAACCATCCGCAGCATTTCTTTTGAAGCAGAGGTTTTCTTGTTTGGGTAGAATGATGAATCTCGAGGGAGAAAAGCGGAGTTTACATTAAATTGTACAGTATATCCTGCATAACAATCGCCTCTTACCTAGACGGCATAACAAATTACATTTCTATTGCACGTCGTCCGAATGAAAGATTCCTCCGGGATATTACCTGCCTTATTTTCTGATAAAAATGATATTCTTGAAATAGAAAATGCACAAGTTGTCAACTATATCACAAAACGCCATGCAGCGAGGCATATTGTGTGTCAGTCTTAAATAGGTTTTTTGGCAATACTCCGCTTTTGGTTTTTTTTGTTAACGCTTTCATGACCAAGGGTCATTGGTAGTCCTGTGTGCAGGTCACATTCTGCAGTTCTAGAACCCTCACATTCATTAAAAAAAAATAATAATAATTACTTTTTTATTTTTCCGTCGATAGGACTGCGGGAGGAGTCTATTTTTGCGGACGGCCTATAATTTTTAATGGTACTATTTTGAGATTCATAAACTTTTTTGGTTGCTTCTTATTCCCCTTTTTCTTGGAGATGGCGTGACCACAAAAGCACAATTCTGGCATTGCTTTTTTTTTTTTTTTTTTAAGACGATGTTCACTGTGCAGGGTTAATAATGTGATATTTTAATAAATTGGACCTTTAACCCCTTGAGTGGCAGGTTTCCTACCACCCTGTCGTGCCCACCAGGGCAGGTTTTTTTAAAATGGTCTAATCATTGAATTTCAACTAGTTTTGCAGTTGCGTCTCAAGAGCCATAACTTTTTCATTTTTCCATTGACATGGCCATATAAGGGCTTGTTTTTTGCGAGACAAGTTGTGATTTTTTAAACAGGGGGGAGGAAAAAAAGAAATGGGGAAAAAAGAAAAAAGGGGCCATGTCATTAAGGGGTTAAATAATGTATTAACTTCCTTCTCTGGGTCATTACGACGCACATGGATACCACATGTGTGATTGTATTTTTGATTTTTTACAAAGTAAAGGGAGACAAGTGTTTTTTTTATTTTTTTAATAATTTTTTTACTTTTTTTTTTTTTTAATTTTTTAAAAATTTTTTATTTTTTTTGTCCCTTTAGGGGACTTCCACAGGGACCCATCAGGACCCCTGATCACATTCCAGGGGTCCGATGGTGACAGCCCTTTACATGCTGCAGTGACAGCCCTTTACATGCTGCAGTCACATAGACTGCAGCATGTAAAGGGTTAACACAGCAGAGATCGGAGGTTTTCTCTGATCTCTGCTGTAAGAGCTAGTACCTAGCTGTCCTCTTGACAGCTAACAACCAGCTCTCCCTGCCACAGAGACCATCGGCTTGCTTCTGACAAGCCAATGGTCTCTATGGCAACCTGTAAACAAAGCAGGACATTGCCGACATGTCGGCAATATCATCTGCTGGTTTTTCAAAGCCCTTGCTTTGTTCTCTGTGGGTCTGTGCAGGCAGAGCACACTGTCACAGCTTGTGGCATTGTGCTCTGCAGCTCCCATAGTGATACATAGCCCGGAAATCTTCCGGGCTATGTTGCTATGAGCAGTGGAGCTCGTCACGGAACTTTTCCGGGCGTGCCACTCAAGGGGTTAAGGTGCATTCAGACGACCGTATATCGGCTAGGTATTCACGCTGGCCGATATACGGCATCTCTCTCTGCAGGGGAGGGGGCAGCTGGAAGAGCCGGGAGCAGTGCTCTGAGCTCCCGCCCCCTCTCTGCCTCCTCTCCGCCCCTCTGCACTATTTGCAATGAGGGGAGGCGAGACGGGGGCGGGGCTAAGTGGCGGGAATTAGCTCCACCCCGTCCCGCCTCTCCTAATTGAAAACAGTGCAGGGGGGTGGAGGGAAGGCAGAGAGGGGGCGGAAGCTCAGAGCACTGCTCCCGGCTCTTCCAGCCTCCTCCCCCTGTAGAGAGGGATGCCGTATATCGGCTGGGCGTGAATACCCGCCCGATATATGGTCGTCTAAATGCACCCTTACGGACACAGCGATAACATTTTTTTAATTGCTTGTTTTATTTTTTCACACGACAACTGGGAAACGGGAGGTTAAACTTTTTTATTTTTGTAATAATTAAAAACTTTATATTTTAGTTAATTTTACTTTTTTTTAGTCCTCATAGGGGACTTGAACTTGTGATCGCTTGATCACTTATACTCTTACATGTTTTCAAGATATCCTATAGTAAAAACACCTGTGACAATGTCTAAGGCGTTGACATCAATCGCTTGTGCAATGCTGAGGAAATCCTGAAAGCATGACCTCTTGGGGTGCCTTGAGGTCTAGAGTTGGGAAAAACTGAAATACAGTATAAAGCAATACTATGGTATTGCATTACACTGTATTGCAGGCTGCCTATTAAAACATGCCACAGGCATATTTTAATAGGCAAACAATCATGGCAGTCCTGGGGACCTTCAGAAGGCCCTAGGCTGCCATGACACCTGGACGACAATCCGACAACCCTGTAATTTTATATTAGCGGTTTGGAGCATTTCGAAAAACACTGCCAAGATTGAGAGCGGCATTTAAAGGGTTAACAGCCACAATCTGCATTATCTCTGATCACAGCTGTTGCAGGTGTGAAATACAGCTAATTTTATTAATTATGTAACTGGTCCCCCAGTATGTACAAATCAGCTAATATTACCGTGGTTAGTTATCCCTTTCTATCTGAAACTCCTGGCCTCCTCCGTCTCACATATGTCTTGTGATCTCACTTCTGACCAGCTTAGATTTACTTGGGCTTATGTACTTTCAAACTATTCCGTTTCTCAGTCAGCATAGTTCCCGTATGATGATATTACATGGAGTGTATCACACATGCTGTGCAAAGTGGGACATAGACATTCCTATCACATGTACTGATGATAATCATATGGCTCCTGTCACACAGTTATAATAGAGGAGATCACAGCTCATCCTCTATGACTGTATGACCTGAATCCTGCACTGAGCAAGGGGGTTCGTACCTGATGACCCTGGAGGTCCCTTCCAACTCTACCATTCTATGAGTCTATGTATACTTATGGTCTGTAGCTTATTAAAATAAATATAGAAGGCAATGTTAATTACACTGTCCACCCAGCAAGCAGAGATGGTACAGGCTGTACTTGCTCGTGGGATGCTGTGCTGATGCATCATGGGATTGAAATCACAAAATAGTGAAAGTAAAAGCAGAAATCTCAGCATCAAAATGGTGCCTGATAAGTATCACACCGAAGGCTGCACTGCAAGGACGTGACTGCACCATACATAGGAGACATGCAGAGTGTGACAGGCAATCAGGTGAGGGAGGCAGGGATGGAAAATGTGTTTTTGCCAGAACGGCCATTTAAGCGCAGCATAGTCCAAAATTATTTTTTATGGCTCAATATACATGTAAAATAGCTGTGTTGACCAAACACTCTGTTGCCAACAACTATTCCTACTGACTACCCCATACACATACAGTCTCATTAGGGAAATGAGGGTAAGCCATTGTCAGACACCTCTGGCGGTGGCTTATCTCCCTTGGGCACAAAAGGGTCTGGCTTGCGGAAATCCAACTGTACATTTGTTCTTTTCCCCGACCTCCCTTACCGGGGAGCAGTGGAGACACCTCCATACACATTGCATGGTCAGCCGCTGCTGATAAATCAGAAGGTGTGGCAGATATTCATCTAATCACATGGGCGAGTACGATACCGGACCAATATTGTACTCCTAAACTCGCACTTCTGGATGCAAAAATGATGCGCGTTTGTGTAAAAAAAACCGCATCTCATCTGTTATATACTTGCAATTTTCACGCACGTTGAAAAATCGCAAGTGCATACTATAGTTTCAATGGTAAAAGCCGCATCGCATTCGCACGGAATGAGAGTGCGATGCAATGTTTTTTAAAAGATCCATAAGAAATAATGGTCAATTCTTCGCGAGGAATCACCCTAAAAGAGGACCGCGGCGATGTTTCAAGCTGGCTGCATCACTGCAAGAGAAAACTCATCGGCTTGAAATCAATGCGGTATTTTCAAGCGCTGTCACACCAAAGACTCACCCCTGTGAACGCACCCTGAGGCCGCGGTCACACCACACTATTTATGCGTGTATTTACGCACACAAAATTTGGAACGCACATTGTGCAGCGGATAGAACCTCATGCATGCGCAAATCTGCAGACGTCCATGTGACAGCTGAGCGGGAAAGAAGACGTGGCTCAACAGCAAGGAGGAGGGCGAGGTGCCATGCTGCTAAGGCTTCCATGTACAGGCAGGATACAGGAAAAATTGGGATTTTTCCTACAAAGTTGGAACTGTTGGCAACTATGTGAATACGTGATAGATTTTGCGCACTTATCCCTTCTGGCAACCGCAGTGTAAACGGGCTGACGGTAAGGCCTCATGTCCACGGGGAAAATCAGATCCGCTGCAGATTCTACATGGAGAATCTGCAGCGGGTCCCTCCTGCCCCGCGGACATGAGTGCTGAAAATAGCAATTTAAAAGCATTTACCTTTCCGTAGCGTGCGGCGAAGATCAGCTGTTCCTCACGGCCGGATCTTCATTTTCGGCCGGCGGATGAATTCCTGACGCCGGCGGCACGTCGCCGGCACGTCGTCGACGTGCCGCGCGCATGCGCCGGGCACATCCGCCGAGCCGAAGCAAGGGAGATGCGGCCGTGAGGAAGAGCAGAGCTTCGCGGCCCGCTGCGGGTGAGTAAATGCTTTTAATTCCTATTTTAGGTCTCTCGCGGATCCGGACGGCTTCCATAGGCTTCAATAGAAGCCCGCGGGAGCCGTCCCCGCGGGAGACCCGCATGAAAATGGAGCATGGTCCAGATTTTTTCATGCTCCATTTTTTTTTAAATGCCTTTTATTGACGATCCGCGGGTATTTATCTACCCGCGGGTGGTCAATGCATCCCTATGGGGTGCGGATCCGCGCGCGGGAGATCCGCTGCGGATTTTAAATCACATTTTGCCCGTGGACATGAGCCCTAAGTGCCCAAGTTCAGGCCTGACCGTAATTCACCAGCCTGGCCGGTATTTTTCCCGCCAGCCGGTGCCGGTATCCTTTTTTTCACAGGCTGGTATTTTGGTCGGGTCCATTCTGCTCGTTCTTTGGTGGGGAGGTCTATAAAGATCGAGAATGATAATAGAGACTTTACTGCGCACTTTAGATCCGGGATAAGGGGCGTTCTGGGGGAGGACCTGCCGGTCGGTGATTACTGGGAGAGTCGTGTTATAGACTGCTCACTGCACTGACCTGTTGGGATCTGTACGGGCATGCAGCTGGCATGCGATACAATTGTTTATTGCAGTGCAAATATAACAAGTCTGTAATAGCAGTCATCAACTGTTGTGAAACTACAACTCCCATCATGCTATGTCATTCTGCAGCTGGCAGAGCATGCTGGGACTTGTAGTTTCACAGGAGCTGGAGGTTAGCAGGTAGGGGGTGACTTCCTCGGTGATGCACTCAGACCTGTGACATTAATGCGGCTGAGGTGACAAGTTAGTCGCCCCTAGAACGGCAGAAGTGATGAATAATAAAGGGGGGGGGGGGAATGCTGCAATAAGCCACGCCCCTTTTAAATAATGGCCGGTGTTTTTCGTGACAAAGGTGTTGCCCCTAGCAACCAATCACAGTGCAGCTTTTATTTGACCTCAGCAGGATAAGAAATGAAAGCTAAGCTGTGATTGGTTGCTATTAACAACTAAAATTACAGAAGAAGTCGATGAGTTTTCGATTTTTAACTACGCCAGTATTCGTCGCCTGGTGCAACCAATCACATCGCAGCTTTCATTTTACATCAGCGGTATAAGGAATAGTAACCAATCACAGCACAGCTTTCATTTTACCTCAGCAGTTTAAGAAATAACAACCAATCACAGCGCAGCTTTCAATTTACCTCAGCAGTATAAGAAATAGCAACCAATCACAGCGCAGCTTTCATTTTACCTCAGCAGTATAATATATAACAACCAATCACAGCGCAGCTTTCATGTTACCTCAGCAGTATAAGAAAGGAAAGCTGAGCTGTGATTGGTTGCTATTGGCAACAAAATTACAGGGGAAGTCAGTGAGTTTTCGATTTTTTTTATTGCGCCAGCATTCATCGCCGATGCTGAAGGACGCTCGTGCAAAATATCACTCAAATCGGACCAGAACTGTGGATTTGTGTACGACACAAACTACAAATTTTGCGTTTTATATATAAAATAACTTTACCGCACACATCCATGATACCCGTATGGCTCCACAGTAGGGGACTTGTAACGTTACGTAATAACCAGAATTACGCTCTTAAAGCGGCAGTACTCTATTATATCAATGCCACTCATAATATTCACTGTGACTCAGAATACACGTTGCCATTCGCTGGTGTTTCTCGACAAAATATAAATCTCATTTTGTTCCTCTTCAATTCTTCCTGGCAGCAGCAAGGCACATGACTATCACCCATTCACATGGCTATCAGCATCTTTTGTGTGTACTCATCTTCTGCAGCATAACATCATACTTTATGGCTGCAGGCCCCACTTACGGAACGTGACCAGATGTTAGGGCTTCTTCATACGGGTTTTTGCGCAACTACGGAGCATAGTCGCGCATGAACAAGGTAAAAATCTTTGCGCTATTCCACATTTTGAACATCGCACGCCAGCTGCCATAAAGCCATCAGAAGGTAACCGCATCAGATTAGAGGATTCATATTTCTGCAGTTCCCTAATAAAGGCCTCAGCGACTGACACAGAGATACGAGGCCAATCAACGATGGAACGACATTATGGACTGTGTTGGCAAACCCTTCCTTAGAGCCTCCGTAGTATGAGATGGTCTTGAAAGATCAGGATTAAAGAGTCCCCCCCCCCAATCCACAATATAGGGATTGCTTTATGATCAGTGTGGGACCCCCACCGATCATGAGAACGGGGTCACCGGGAGAGCATACGTTGTAGAAGCGTAGGTCATGGAGGTACGCCGCCGCTCCATTCACTTCACTAACAGCGCCAGAGTCCAAGCGCTTCAGCAATCTCAGACGGTGTCATTGAAGTGAACGGCCGCTGTAATCCTCTGCCGTATTCACTCGGGGACCGACAAGAACCTTGCTCTCAGGATCAGTGGGGGTCCCAGCAGTCGGACCGCCATCGAGGTTATAACTTAGCACAACCCCTTTAACCTAAAATGCAGATTTTGGTGGGGAATTCCCGCTAATTTATCAATATTTTAATCCTAGATAACCCCTTTAAATTGAACATAAAACAAGACCCCCTCCACACGAGCGTATGCTCATTTGCGCACGCCGCAGCGCAATGTATTTGCGCACTGAACAAGGCTTTTTTGCACCCATATTGGCGTATTTTACTGTACTTTTTCCCCCTTGTTCATTTGCGTGCGGTAAACAAAGACGCGCCGATTGAAATGGCTCAGGCTGCCCTCAGACTTGCGAGGAAATCGTATGATTTTTACACGATGCGAGAAAACGCAGATTCTCATGCTTTTCAATTACTTCATTCCCACCTGCTATGTTGCGAGATTTGAAAATGGCTGCCTGCCCTATCATTCTGCGTTTTGCTATTTTTTCTCGCCCATCTTTCCCTATGGAGCATCTGTTTTATCGCAACGCGCGAATTTGCAATACGTTTTTAACATTAGAAACTCCTGTTGTTTTCTATTGCGCAAGAAAATCGCAGGAAGCAGCGATGTGATGCGATGCGAGATTAATTTTCAGGAAAAAAACATCGCTGATGCTCAAACCTTGCTTGAACAAAAATCCGATATTGCCGCGATTTTCTCGCAGCGATATCCCTCACTGGTGGGAAGGAGCCCGACTTTGTCTAATTACTTCCAGATGTGTTCTTTTTCAGTGAAATTACGCAGTGTTTCACGCATCTCCTAGGGTATTGCGCACGCATTTGTGCACCCCTCCATAGACTTCTACGGGGAGCTCACTGCAGGTAAAAAAGCCCATTAACCCTTTCCAATCCACTGTCTGACGTCTAAAGACAATATGATTTAGCGCTGTACAGCTCCGTGTTGGAAGACGTCCGTCGGGGTTCTCTTACTGTATATTGCCAGCCTCTCTGCTGTCGGAGCCTATCCAATGTGTCACCCCATGCAGTACTGGCTTTAGCCAGCAGATAGCGCCGTTGTATCATGGCATCAAAAGAGTAACCCCCCTAGGAGAACCAGGACACAAATTGGATTGGAAAGGGTTAAAATCAATGGGTTCTATTCTCTGCATATTGCGAACGCACATTTTCCGTGCACACATACGCCCATGTGAAGGGAGTCTTAAAAGTTATTGCTGGGGAAGGAAACGTGTGCCATACTCCTATAAGAGCTTCTCCACCTTCAGACTGAGGGCACGGGATGGCATTGCCACATCTTTTAGGCTGTCATCGTAGCGCCAATCCAGGTCTCAGCTGAACAATGTGAGATAGACTGGTTGCTAGGGATAAGATGCCTAGCAACCATAGCCTCTCAAATAGAGTTGTCAAGCATGTCATCCGTAGCAACCAGGAAGATCACTCTGGTCTTTGGCTTAAAGTCAGATTGGCACTGAGCTGAGGGAAGAGAAGGGCGATGAGGCTTGGCGATATTTCACCGTTGACTAAACTTCTAATTACATTTTTACCAATAAATACATTTAAAAGAGTTGTATCAGATTAGCAAAACATGGCTGCTTTCTTACAAGAACAGCTTCCCTCCTGTCCATGGACGTTGTCTAGAAGTTATTTAAATAAATGAGCCTGAGCTGCAGTACTGCACACGACCCATGGACAAGAGTGGCGCTGTTTCTGAAAAAAAAGGGGCCATGTTCTCCCAATCTGATACAACCGCTTTAAATAGAGAATCTCTTTGAAGAGGAATCTCTTATCTATGAGAAAATATAACTAAGGCTCCAATAATACTGATACTAGACATACCCATACTTGCTCAACACATCTCTTATTTCATTTCATCTGGAGGGCAAATTGCCATGAAAAAAATGGAAATTATGATACAATCTCATTCTCCTAGGAAATAGCAAAATATGCGCTGAGCTCTTTGCTTTAACCGCTGCAGAGAGACTCAGGGATGTATCTCTGTGGTATCAAGCACAACTAATAGGAGCTTGACCAAGGACTTGGTCACAAGACAGAAAGGCTCAAAAAGACATATGTCCATCTAGTTCAGCCTATTACCCCCCAATGTTGATCCAGAGGAAGGCAAAAAAAAACCCCAATGAAGTTGAAGCCAATTTTAGGAGGGAAAAAATTCCTTCCGACTCCAATCTGGCAATCAGAATAATCCCGACCCTTCTGCAGTAATATTGTAATGCTCAAAAAAGACGTCCAGGCCCACTTGAACTGTTTTATCGAGTTCGCCATCACCGCATCCTCAGGCAGAGAGTTCCACAGTCTCACTGCTCTTACAGTAGAGAACCCCTTCTATATTGTGTAGAAACCTTTTTTATGCTTACTGTCCTATAAGATTCCCATTTCATATGTCTTGGAATATTATTATAAGCGTAAAGAGGGTTTGTACACCAATATAGGTGGGGGTTCTTTACTGTAAGAGCAGTGAGACTATGTGATAAGCAAACTGTTACATGTGCTGCTGAGACATGTTGTACTACGTTGCTTCTAGCAGCACAGCACTCTCAGGGTTAATGATTGAGCTGGCTGGGTGTGGGACTTCCTGCTAGCCAATCTCTTGGGTCTGTGCTCAAATATAAAGCCAGCTCCTGGTCAGTCTCTGTATGGCCCCTATGGTGAGCAGTAGAGATGAGCCACTTTTTTCGAGTAACTGACTACTCGGGCGAAAAGATTCGGGGGGCGCCGTGGGGCGGGGGGCGCCGTGGTGGAGCAGGGGGTAGCAGTGGGGAACAGGGAGGAGCTCTCTTTTTCTCTCCCCCCCACTCCCCTCTGCAACCCCCCGATCACCCCCAGAGCCCCTCGAATCTTTTCACCCGAGCAGTCAGTTACTTGAAAAAAGTGGTGCTCGAGTGCGAAGTCGCCCTAAACGAGTATGTTTGCTCATCTCTAGTGAGCAGTCATGAATCCTTGTCTGTTGAAGTTTGCTGTGTGACCTGCTATTTGTGTTTTGTTGCAGCTTGCTGTGTGATCTGTGCCTTGCTGTTCATGTCTGTTTGTACGTTTATTTTGTGTCAGTCTGGTTTGCTGCGTTTTTCTGCTATGTCTGCGCTAGGTTGGCCCCTAGGGCCCTCTAGTAGATGTGTCTTGCTAGTGTAGGGACTGCAAGATACGAGGGGCCTTGCCGGGGCTTGCAGCTTAAGTTCATTGGCCAATGTATGAACTAACATCTCACATTTATATTCAGTTTATAATCTGCTATTAGTGTTTGCATTGTGGCTGCCGTATGCTGTGTATTCTGGCTCTGTGTCCTGTTGTTCAGTCCCTGTTATGTGGCATGTGAATGCGTCCTGTTCTGGTGCGTGGCTCCTAGGATCAGCTAGGGCCCAGATCCGAAGACCGCTGGGCTGCCCTTATTAGGGCAATGTCCCCGCTTAGGTAGGGCCATGCCATTCCTCCCCTGTAGCACAGGGTCAGTTTACCAGAAACCCGTGTGCGGACCCAGTCCTCTCTGTGGTCACGATCGTGTGGGCCCCATGCTTTGTCTGCCCACACGATCGTAACAGAAACTTTTGAAAAGTTCGGTGCAGCTGCTTCACCAAACTTTTGCAAAAAGTTCAGTTCAGATCCAAATTAGTTCAAACTGAAACAGAAGTTCGCCAATACCCCTAAAGCTGGTCTGAGAGTGTTATACAGGGCTTTTATGGCTCTTAGACAATGTTATACACCAGTGTTAAGGACTAGTGTTGAGCGAACCGAACCAGTAGAACCCTGTTTCGGGTAGAAGTTTGCCAAAAGCTCAATTTGGGTTTGTGCTCAACAGAACGTTTAGCAAAGTTCAACCTGAAATAGGATTCTACTGGTTCAAGCCACTCAAGACTAGTCTTAGATCAGTTATTAAGCACAGGGTTCAGGATTGTAAAAGGGGCAAGACAGTCAGGGACCACTGACTAAACTTAGTCCCACTTCTTCTGTTCAACAAAATAAGCCTATATTATTGATAGGCAAGCAATAAGGGGTTAATAACTAGTGTACAGATTAGACAGGCAAGTGAATGTTAATATGATGGCGGCATTCTAATGTATGTTTTAATGTAAATAGATTCCTTTGTGTATCATCTACAAGCAGTAATGTATCCGGGTGGAAGTGTAGATACTGTGAACTTTTGCATGTTGGAAGACATATGCAAAAATACATAAGCATAAACAGCTGTTACTTAGATTGCCATGAAATCAGTTGTATTCAAACTACTCAGATATACTCTGAAGGCCACTTTATAAGAGACCCCGGCCCTTTCATGATTGGAGCTGCCCTGGAAATTGTCCCCGTGACCCCAGAGTGCAGCATAAAACCAAGTGATACGTTTTCTGTGGATCAGTTTCAGTGTGAATCCTCATTAAGTGGGGAAATCCAGCGGTCTGAGCAACTTCCAATGGTCATCGGTGCTAAACTAGCCGGGGGCCAGGATTTCATACACCGCCGACCGCGTGGGATCTTCTCATGTAACGGTGTGGAGAGTATCCACACTCAAATGGCATCCTATGTATTAAAACAACTTGTCGATGAACGTAGAGTAGAATGTCAAGAATCGTTCTGGCGAACAGGCAGTGCACAGTCAAGCGAAGGCAATGCTGGTGCACCAACTATCATGTCTATGATTCCTTAGCATGGATGGGCTATAACAGCAGACAACCAGTTCCAGTGCCATTGTGTCTAAGAGAAACAGAAAGGTGAGACTCCAGTGGGCAATAAAGTGCAAAATTTGGATCACTGAGTGGAAGAAAAACATCACCTGGTCAAATAAATCCAGATTTCTGTTGCACCATGCTGATGGGATGGGTCAGAATTCACTGCAAGCAGCATGAATTGATGACCCGTTCCTGTTAACCCTTTCCAATCCAATGTCGGACCTGCCCTGACATCATCATTTTCCTCCACAGCTCCGATGTCGGAACAGGCCCGACACTGCAGTGCAGGAGTGCATCTGCACCCGATCATCAGACACATCGGGTGTAGATGCACTCCTGCACTGATCCTCATCGAGGACCTGTGAGGAGAAGGCAGAAAAGGGTTTTTAACCCTTTCTGCCTTCTCCTTTACACATTACATAGCGCTCAATTAGCGCTATGTAATGCAGAGAGATTCCAGCCGGCGATCATGTGACCTCCAGTGTTACCTGACCCCCAGCGGTCACATGAACGCCGAGTCGGGAGCCTGCACCGTGGGGGGACCGGTTTACCTGTCCGGCGTCTTCCGCATTCTCCCTTCTGCCTCCCGGCCCGGCGATCATGTGACTGCTGGGTGCCGCCTGACCCCAGCGGTCACATGATCACCGAGCCGGGAGGCAGAAGGGAGAATGCGGAAGACGCCGGACAGGTAAACAGGTCCCCCCACGGTGCAGTGAGCACCTGCACCCTCCTGAACTCTGTCAGTTCAGGAGGGTGCAGGGAAAATGTATTTTTTTCTCATCCATTTTCCCCAGCTTCAATTTATTTGGAGCTGGGGAGAATGGATGAGAAAAAATAATTGGATTGGAAAGGGTTAAGTGTCAACAGTTCAGGTCGGTAGAGTAATGGTATCAGGAATAATGTTTTCTTGACACACCCTGGGTCCTTTGATAGCTGTGGATGGACACTATTTTAAACTGCTGTGGTTTTGAAGGCCTAAAGAAAAAGTTCAAAAGTTGCCTTTGAGTATAAATAGGCTTTCTACAAGAACTACAACAATAAAACTAATATAAAAAGTTAAAGAAAGAAGTGAAGAAGCCGGCTTATACTTGAATATCAAGAAGACTAAGATCATGACATCAGCCGGTAACAGTACAGGAAAAAACAAAATCAACAATGAAGAAATCGAAGCAGTTCAAGACTTCATCTTCATCGGGTCGGAAATTGACCGCAATGGAGAATCAGGACCCGAAATAAAACAACAAATCGTGGTAGGTCACAGCTTAATGTTAAGCATGGATAAGATCTGGAAAAACAAAGACATAAACATTGCAACAGAATGCCGGATAGTCAACACAATTATCTTCCCAATCACAACTTACGGCTGCGAAAGTTGCAGACTGAAGAAAACGGACCGGAGGAAGATTGATGACTTTGAACTTTGGTGTTGGAGGAAGCTCCTACAAATTCCTTGAAACGCCAAGGGACATTTAAGAAAGCCTCACGCTAGAAAAGTTGTGTAAAAAAGTCACAAAATTAGTGGGAGGATTGTTTGCACAAAAATGTAGTGACTTTTCAGTCTTCTTCTGCAGCAGAAAGTGGGTGCGGCTTGTCGGCAGGGGTGTGGTCGCCCCGAGCCAACAAATGCATCTCTAATTTATTGCAGAAGCTGGCGTAAATTATGCAAAACTGCAAACCTGGTCATTTTTCTGTGAAGGGGGAAAGAGCTGCCGGGGATGTACTTAATACATAAACAGATGTGCGCCTCTTCATCTATTATGCATTCCCGGCACTGGAGTAACATAGTGTGCTAGCTGAAAAAAGACAAATCCAGTTCAGCCTGTTTCCACCCCCATTGTTGATCCAGAGGAAGGCAAAAACCTCCAGTGGGCAGAAGCCAATTTACCCTCATTCTGGGCGAAAAATTTCTTCCTGACTCCATAATGGCAGTCAGAATAATCCCTGGATGAACACCCCTTCTGGCTATTTAATGTCTATATCCTGTAATGTCACAGGTCTCTAGAAAAACATCTAGTCCCCTCTTAAACTCCTCCATTGATTTTGCCTTCACCACATCTTCAGGCAGATAGTTCCACAGTCTCACTGCTCTTACAGTAAAGAACCCTTTTCTGTGTTGGTGATGAAACCTGCTTTCCTCTAGACATAGCGGATGCCCTCTCGTTACCGTCACAGTCCTGGGTATAAACAGATCATGGGAGAGATCCTTGTATTGTCCCCTCATGTATTTATACATAGTTATTTGATCGCCCCTTAGCTGTATTTTTTCCAAGGTAAATAATCCCAATTGTGATGCCTCTCTGGGTATTCCAGTCCCTTCATTCCATTTATTAGTTTAGTTGCCCTTCTTTGAACCCCCTCTAGTACTGTAACATCTTTCCTGAGCTCCGGTGTCCAGAACTGTACACAGTATTCCATGTGAGGCCTGACAAGTGCCTTATATAGTGGGAGGATAATGTTCTCGCCCCTCACCCCTTTACCTCTTTAAATTATACTAAGTCCGACGTCTATAAGGAAACAATCCCAGGCATTTCGAACCAGGAGGTGCTACAGATATGCCTTCTGCCACAGCTGGAACAGAAAAATCCCAAGTTGCATCTTCCGACAGGACGGGGCGCCCCCTATTTACTTAATGATTCAGAAGTGAGCTCAATAGACAACTACCAAACAGATGGGTTGGCCGTGCAAGTCGTGACCATAGTGAATTTCTTCTTTGGCTTCCACGGACCTTACGGCTTGTGATTTTTTTCTCTGTGGCAGTGTTGAAGATACTGTAGAATCTACATGCCATCCTTACCACCCACCATGCATGATCCACAAGAACACACATCCCATAAGCCATTGTATCAGTCAGTCGTGATCCGCTATGGCAGGAACTTGACTATAGGCTCGATGTGTGTCGATGACAAAGGGGGCCTACATTGAACACCCCTGTGGTGGAAAACATTTTGGATGTGGTTCTACAAAACTTTTTGAATCTCTTTTTACATTGATATCAAATTTCTGTATCTGAGGGTCAATAAACTTGAGTTATGATGGTTTCACATCGGGAAGATCATTTATAATAACTGTGTGGCACTCTTGCGGCAACTAGAGGATCTAGCATCTATAGTACACAGTAATAGAAGCCACTCCCTTCGCTATGGTACACGCCAAGCATTACTGTGCTGCGCACGTACAGGCTGCGAATCACTAATTATTTCCAGACCTGCACAGTTGACCTTTCTCCTCTGTAACTGGTAGCGCAGTCCGAGATGCCTATGTATAATTACTAGCTATTTACTCAATCATAAAACCTCCAGCCTAGACAAGCACAACTTTCCTACGGTGTACCATGCATATCAATCAAGAGAACGTGGGGATGGTTAAAAGTACAAAGTTATATGTCCAGATCAGTACTGTGTGATTTGCTATCATTGATTTACAACAGTGTTGCTAGCTCACGTGGTTTTCACAAATATTTGCCAGAGAGCAAAAAAAGTTGCAAAAAGTGTTGGTTGGTGGTGCCAAAGGGCGTAATGCGGTTTAACAAATTTCCTTATATAGCGTGTCTACAAAAAATCCTCTGTAGGGGCAAAGAGATCTTTACAGCACTGCACAAGGCATGCTTGTTCCAGCGCTAAAATAAGCTATTGAGCCTTTCATCGAGCACCGTGGTTAGAAAGCTCATATATCAGTGATTTTATTTTTTTTTTCATTTTCATTTTTTCTTCCCCACTTTCAAAAAAATCATAACTCTTCTATTTATCCATCCATGTAGATGTCTGAGGATTGTTTTTTGTGGAACGAGTTGTATTTTTCAATGCTACTATTTAACCCCTTAGTGACCAGCCCATTGCCTTTTTATGTCCAGGCCGGCTGGGCTTAATTCCCAGAGGACATAAAAACATGCTTCCTCTGGGAATGACAGCCCTGCAGGCTCTGGACGTGACAGCTCCATGCTGCCGGTTACCGGAGGTAGTCAACGGCATCGAGCTGTCATCCTGGGCCGCGGGACCCCACTCCCAGTCACATGTTAAAGTCAATGGACAGTAAAAAAAAATTTTAAGTTTCAGCTCCCTTTACGGATCGGATCTGTAAGGGGAGCTGAGAATACTCACACCTGTCCTCCGTGATGCCCAGCGTCTTCCTAGTCCTCCCCGGACCTGCCGCATTACGTCACGCACATGCGCAGAGGGCAGGGAGGCCCGGGAAATTTAAAAACTCCCTGCTGCCGGCTAGTATGAGTAGCCGAGAGCAGGGAGCTGTCACTGGGAGCTGCTGTATGCTGTTCCTGGTCACATGATCGCTGCTATCCAATGGATTACAGCAAGCATGTAAAAGTTTAAAAAATTGATAAAAGTGTAAAAAAAAAAGAAAAGAAGATCATATCTGTGAGGGGAGATGAAATTAGGTACCTAAGGCCCCCGGATCTATGCGCAGACTTTACCTCGGCTTCTGTACACGTGTCCATCACCAAAATGGCAGACGCAAGCACAAAAGTCTCAGATTGCCGGGACAATTTAAAATCTCCCCACACCTGGCCACTAAATGTAACCAAGAGCCTGGAGATTTCATGGGGGGCCACGGTACGTGTTTCCCAGTCACGTGATCGCCCTTATCCAATGGAAGGCGGTGACCTTTCCCCAGCTTTGGCGCATGCGCCTGTTGCCAAAATGGCGGACGCAAGCGCAGAAGCTGGAGAGGACAAGAGGAAATTTAAAATCTCCTTTCTCCTGGCTTCTAAAGGTAACCGAGAGCTTGGAGATATCCATGAGGGCCGCAGTGAGCCGTCCCCCGTCAAGTGAACACGAGACAAACGGGGGTATCCATTTTAGGGTGAAAGTCTTCCTTTCTATGTATGCTGTACAAAAAAAACAATTTTTATAATAACACAATTGCCAAAAAAAATTCGTAATTTTTTTCCTTCTGCTTTGCTTCGATTCATTCAAAAAGGTGGGGTCAAAATATGCAGTACACCCCTAGATGAATTCATTATAGGGTCCAGTTTTCAAATTGTGGTCATTTGTGGGGGTTCTCCATCGTTTTGGCCGCTCAAGGGCTCCACAAGTGGGCAATGGGGCCTAAAATGCCTTCAAACAAAAGGTCTGTTCTGAAAGCCACCGGCTGTTCCTTTCGGTTTGGGCCCCGTTGTGCATACCGACATAATATTAGGGCCACAATGGGTATGTTTCTGAACACAGGACGAACAGGGGTATCCATTTTGGGGTGCAAATCCTCATTTTCATGTGCACTATAGAAAAAAATCCTGTGTTTAAAATTACATATTTGCAAAAATATGAAATTTAGTTTTTTCTCGTCTAAATTGCATTAATTCCTGAAAAGAAACTGTGGGGTCAAAATACTCCTGACCCCCCTCAGTAAATACATCAAGGGGTGCAGTTTTTAAAATAGGGTCATTTGTGGGGGTATCTATCATTCTGACACCTATGAGCCTTTGTAATCTTGGCTTGGTGCAGGAGAACAAAATGTTCCTCAAAATCTTAATAATTAAAGTTAAAATTGTACGTCTTCTAAATGGTTAAAAAAAAAAAACGAACGATTTTTTTCAACATTTTCCCAATTTTGGGAAATATACACAAATTCTATCGGTCTACTTGTACCACCTGAATGAAGTACAACATGTAGCGAAAAAACAATGTCAGAATCACTTGGATATGCCAAACCTTTACGGTGTTATTCCATGTTAAAGTGACACATGTCAGATTTCCAAAATTTGGCTTGGTCATTAAGGCGCAATCAGGCTTGGTCACTAAGGGGTTAATATACCATATAACGTACTGAAAAACTTTTTTAAAAAGTGGAAAAATGGGAAAAAATTGCAATACCGACATCTTGAAATTATTTGCTGCCGCCATCTTCGGACCGCCATAGCTTTTTAAATTTTCTGTCGACATAGTTGTGTTTGGGGTCGTTTTCTGTAGGACGTCCTGCAGTTTCTATCGGTACCATTTTGGAGCTCACACGACTTTTTGATAGTTTTTTTCTTAAATATTTTCTTGAAGACCAAAAAAGCGCAGTTCTGGCGTTGTGTATGTTATTCTGCCGATGTTCACCCATGCAGTAATATATTACACCTTGATTTTAATTTTAGCGCAGAAAAGGTGCATTCAAAAATCGTGTTTAACTGCACAAAAAAATCATGTGAACGGGCAATTTTTTTCGCCCAGAAGACCCGAGTTTCATGAGCGTGAAAATCACTCATTCACTGGAGCAGCGTGTTGCTTAAAAAAAGTGCAGCTGCTCCAGGAAGAGAGAGCGATGAAGCCCCACAGGGCTTTGGCATTTCCCCACAGCAGGGAGAGAGGGAGAGCGGGGCTATGGGGATCCCCGATGGATATCCCCATAGCGCATAGAGAGAGGGGGCAGGCTACAGGGGATCTCCGAGGCATTTCTCCATAGTGCAGAGAGAGGGGCAGGGCTAGAGAGAGGGGATGGGCTAGAGGGCTTCTCCCAGGGATTCCGCCATAGCAAGGAGAGAGGGGGCAGGGCTAGAGGGTGGATCCCTCTAGCCCCAGCCCCATTCTGGGGGAAGCTCTTGGGGAAGCCCTCTAACCCCATTCACCTCTCTCTCCCCATTATAGGGAAATCCCTTGGGGAGAGAGGTGGATTTTAAAGCGTAGGTGCACCTTATATTGTTCTTTCATTCACGGTCAGTCCACTGGAAGCGTTCAGCGGCGCGGTTGACAGCTGAACCGAGGGAACGGCGGACAGGTAACCTTTCAGGTTCTGGAGTGAAATGATTGCAGAGGTGTTACACAATGGCGCGGCCGAGCCAAGACTGTTAGCAGAAAATACCAAGCTGTATACAGTCTAAACACTACAAGGTATACAGATTCTGTGTCATTATCTCCTTGGGCACAGCGCCAAGTCAGACGCAGCAAGCACGGAAAGTCAGACAATAGCAAAGAGTTTCGCATTTACAAATGTTAACTCTTAGGCTGCCTTCACACTTGCGATAACATTGCGCGATGCGAGAATGAGTAAAGACGCAGAATTTCCATTAGCGATGTTTTTCTGATTCAATAATAATGCATTTTCACTCGCAATCGCATTGTGCAAAAATCGCGCAATTTTATCTCCCAACCTTAGGTCTCCTTCACACGGCCATATTTGTGCGTTTTTTGCTTACGCAAAATTTGCCCGCATGATACAAAGAATATAGAACCCATTCATTTCAATTAGTTCGTTCACATGCGCTTATTTTACCTGCGCTTTTTGGTCGACCAAAATAAAAACGTAGCATGCTCTTGCGCACCGAAATACCCCATAGAAGTCAATGGGAATGTGCAAATGCGTGCAAAAATGTGCTAGGATTCGTGTGGGACATCACATAATTACGCAAAAAAGGAGACATCTGGAACTAATTAGAATAATTAGTCATTTTAATCGCTGCGCACAAGCGAATCTACATGTCTGTATGTGGAAGAAGTACAGTAAAATATGCCGATGGGCCTGCAAAAAAACATAGTTTATTCTGCAAATACGCATAAACTTGTGTGAAGGGGGCGTTGAAGTTTCATAAATGTGATGTTCCTACTGATGCAACCAGGAAATCAAGGATCTAATATATATATATCTCATGTGGTGCGGTTTGTTATCGAAACAACTCTGCCCCCCTGTGGATGCATTATGTAACTACACGCTCTGCCTCACTCATCATCACCATAGCATCTACAGGGTGGCCATGGAGAAGTAGCCTGCCACCACACTCTTATGAAAGCTGTCTAACAGAACAATTGTCGCTGTTGCCCCCAGCAACCAATCACAGCGCAGCTTTCATTTAACTTCAGTCGTATAGGAAATTAAAGCTGCTATGTTATTGGTTGCTTTGGGCAACACAGATTTTCTTATAGTTTTCAGATAGGGTTGCCTTGCAGCTGGTAACACACCGGTGATCAAGTCCAAAAGCCGCTCCCGGTATTTATTATTTACCACCAATTTTAGTGGGCAGTAAAAAATAAAAGTCAGCTGAGAACACCTGCGGCCGGGCAGCAACCTTGCGCCATCCAGTATGTCAGTCACTCAGTCTAGCGCCCGGCCAGCAGCCGCCATTGTAATCAGAGGCTGTGACCCTTGACCTCTCCCCTAGGCGGTATACAGCGCAGAAGTCGGGAGGAGAGGTCAGGGGTCACAGCCTCTGATTACAACGGCGGTGGCCAGATGAGCACTAGACTGAGTGACTGACATACTGGATAGTGGATAGGGCACAAAGAGGGGTCACCATTACTAATTTTGCCATTACTGGGGGCACTGTTATTTTTGGGGACACTATTTCTACTAGCACCACTTCTGGGGGCATTGTTACTACTGGGGACACTATTGGGGGTTCTATTACTACAGGGGACACTATTACTATTAGGGGCCACTACTGGGGGCACTATCACCACTGGACCCACTTTTACTATTGAGGCCACTACTGGGGGCACTATGACTACTGGGTACACTATTAATACTGGGATACTATTGTGGGCACTATTATTACTGGGGGCACTACTGGTGGCATTATTACAATTGGGTCACTTCTAGGGGAACTATTACTACTAAGACACTATTACAATTAGGGGCCACTACTGGGGGCACTATCACCACTGGAACCACTTTTACTATTGAGGCCACTACTGGGGGCACTATGACTACTGGGTACACTATTAATATTGGGGAGACTATTGTGGGCACTATTATTACTGGGGGCACTACTGGTGGCATTATTACTACTGGGGCCACGTCTAGGGACACTATTACTATGGGGGGCACTGTCACTATTGTGTCCACTTCTGGGGATACTTATTACTACTCGGGCCAATATTGAAGGCACTATAACTACTAGGGCCTCTATTAATATTGGGACCACTACTGGTGGCCCTATTACAATTGGGTCACTTCTGGCGGCATTATTACTACTAAGACTGAGGGGGACACAATTACTAGTTTCAGGCACTAAAGTAAAGGAGATAAAACCATATGTCATGATAAGCACACCCCCAATTACACCCCAAACCACACCCCCTTTTACCTTGGCCCATATTTCTTTGTGATAATGGTGACAACCCTAATTTCAGATGAGTGTGATTTTCTGCGTCCGGCCCTGTACAACAAACTTCATGCCCCACATCATCTACATCCACACAAGTGGCCCGAAGCTCCCTCTCCCCATCACACACAAGCCTACATCATAAAATGTACACTTTTCCATCATCTGCTGAGGTTCCACGACAACAGGTTCACAAAGTGGCAAATTCTTAATTTAACAAATTCCAGGCCTGTGAAATCCCGATCCGTCCTCGGATATATAATAGCGCAGAGGAGCGCCGAGCCGCGCAGGCAGCCAGAACGACACAACGAAGAACCAACAAGCGAGCTGCAAGCCTGCAGCAAGGGGCTCCTGGGCATAGATATCAAACTACGAATGACCACTTGTCAGTTAATATGTGAGTGCTTCTGATGCTCCACCCCTGATGACGTCACATATATATGCAGAATAGCCTTCAATATCAGAGCACTGTCCTGTATACTGTAACACACATATGCAGAATAGCCTCTGACAACAGAGCACTGTCCTGTATACTGTAACACACATATGCAGAATAGCCTCTGACAACAGAGCACTGTCCTGTATACTGTAACACACATATGCAGAATAGCCTCTGACAACAGAGCACTGTCCTGTATAATATACATATATATGCAGAATAGCCTCTGACAACAGAGTGCTGTCCTGTATACTGTAACATACATATGCAGAATAGCCTCTGACATCAGAGCGCTGACCTGTATACTGTAACATACATATGCAGAATAGCCTCTGACATCAGAGCGCTGACCTGAATACTGTAACATACATATGCAGAACAGCCTCTGACAGCAGAGCACTGTCCTGTATAGTATACATATATATGCAGAATAGCTTCCGACAGCGGAGCACTGTCCTGTATACTGTAAAATATATATGCAGAATACCCTTCAATATCAGAGCGGTGTCCTGTATACTGTAACATATATATGCAGAACAGCCTCCGACAGCAGAGCACTGTCCTGTATATTGTAACACACATATACCGAATGGCCTTCGACATCAGAGTTCTGTCCTGTATGCTGTAACATACATATGCAGAATAGCCTCTGAGATCAGAGCATTGTCCTGTATACTGTAACATATATATGCACAATAGCCTCTGACATCAGAGCTCTGTCCTGTATAATGCAACATACATATGAAGAATAGCCTCCTACAGCAGAGCGCTGTCCTGTATACTGCAACATACATATGCAGAATAGCCTCCGACATCAGAGCACTGTCCTGTATACTGCAACATACACATGCACAATAGCCTCTGACATCAGAGCTCTGTCCTGTATACTGTAACATACATATAGAGAATAGCTTCCAACATCAGAGCTCTGTCCTGTATACTGTAACATACATATACAGAATAGCCTCCAACATCAGAGCTCTGTTCTGTATACTGTAACATATATATGCACAATAGCCTCTGACATCAGAGCACTGTCCTGTATAATGCAACATACATATGAAGAATAGCCTCCTACAGCAGAGCGCTGTCCTGTATACTGCAACATACACATGCACAATAGCCTCTGACATCAGAGCTCTGTCCTGTATACTATAACATACATATACAGAATAGCCTCCAACATCAGAGCTCTGTTCTGTATACTGCACCATACATATGCAGAATAGCCTCCAACAGCAGAGCGCTGACCTGTATACTGTAACATACATATGCATAATAGCCTCCGACAGCAGAGCGCTGTCCTGTATCCTGTAACATACATATGCAGAATAGCCTCTAACATCAAAGCGCTGTCCTGTATACTGTAACATACATATGCAGAATAGCCTCTGACGTCAGAGTGCTGTCCTGTATACTGCAACATATATATGCAGAATAGCCTCCGACATCAGAGCGCTGTCCTGTATACTGTAACATATATATGCAGAATAGCCTCCGACATCAGAGCGCTGTCCTGTATACTGTAACATATATATGCAGAATAGCCTCCGACATCAGAGCGCTGTCCTGTATACTGTAACATATATATGCAGAATAGCCTCTGACATCAGAGCGCTGTCCTGTATATTGTAACATACATATGGAGAATACCCACCGACATCAGAGCACTGTCCTGTATACTACAACAAACATATGCAGAATAGCCTCTGACATCAGAGCACTGTCCTGTATACTACAACAAACATATGCAGAATACCCACCGACATCAGAGCACTGTCCTGTATACTACAACAAACATATGCAGAATACCCACCGACATCAGAGCACTGTCCTGTATACTACAACAAACATATGCAGAATAGCCTCTGACATCAGAGCACTGTCCTGTATACTGTAACATTTATATGCAGAATAGCCTCCAAGAGCAGAGCTATGTCCTGCATAGTGTTAGAAACATGTGTTGGCCTTTGTCTGACATCTCAGCTATGCAAGGAAATCTTAATGTCGGATAAGGGCCGACGCTGGATTGGAAAGGGTTAAAATTAAACAAAACATTTTTCATACACAAACAGACATGTTAAAAACTACTATGTGGTCAAGAAAACAACTGTAATAGCGCCGATTACAAGTAAAACACGACTAACATACAATGCAGAAGTCAGTCGTGAAATATTAGGCAGCTTATAACACTAACCACCTAATTAGACTCCTAGTATCTCATATATCCCTAGGAATAACTGAACGTTCTGTAACAAGTCCAGGTAACCTCAAACACCTTGGGAGAGTTGAAATCAATCTGATGTCAGGCAGTTTTGGCAGACATTCTAGTAATCTAATCCATCGTACAATAGCACAGACAAAGACGCATAGGGCTAGCTTCACAAAAGGACAGACCACAGGACGACAAAGGGCCGGCTGGCTTATAAGTGTCCATGAGAGTCCCGCACATCAAAAACGGATTATCAAATGTACCCGAGGCCCGGCTCTGGTTTTACATTGGAGCCCCGGAGCTGGTAATAGATGGATTTTTCACTCCATTTCTCAGCAAGTGTGTAGAAAATTATTTATTAAAGCAGCATTGAGATGGAAAGTATCCAATATGTCTACTGAAGTATAGAGGACAGAATATAATGTAGCAATGGAAAAGGAAATGTTACCTCCTGGAGGATATTAAAGAGTGTTCTCCCCCTTAAAATCCAACCATGTATACATCTGTCAAGTTGGTAATAATTATTCTTGGCTATATCTGTTCCTAGGAAAGCTGTGGGAAAACCGATATGCCCTCAATCACAAATCCCACAGGGGTTGTCATTTAGCATTCACAGAGTCCTCCTGAACTGTAAAGCCGCCTCGTTATGCAGTAATACACTCGCAATCCCACACCACTGCACAGCTAGAGAGATTTACTCTATTAAACATGGGTGACAATCACTGTAGAAGAGGCATTGGTAGCAATGGAGACATCTAGCTTTGTAAGGCCAAGGCCTAAGCAGCTCACGGAGAAAAGGCCAAGTTGTTTTTGTGTTTTTTTAATAAAGAAATTAAAACATTACGCTTAATGATTCCATATAATATATATGCAAGCGGAGAATAGAGAGATAGGGAGAGAAACCTGCTCAGGCCTTAATGTATCCCTAACAACAGCGGGGCATCCACCCCAAATAGGGCAACCCCAGGCAGGAACCTGGCCTAATCGCCTTAAATATAAAGGCTGGGAAAACAGGAACAGTGCAATGTCTCCAACATGATAAGCTGCACACTACAGATAAAGTTGTGTTCCGTGAAATCCAAGAAACAAGGTCCTTAAGGGGTCCAAACAGTAACTCATATGATGATGATTTATCCGTTCAGTCGTTGCCGACTTTCGGTCACTTGTGGATCAGCATATGCCGTGCTCCCCTGTCTTTGGCCGCTTCCTTTAGATTTTCCACAGTCATGTTTGTGTAAAACTTGATTGTATCTACAATAAATTAGCCAAGTAAATCAGTCCAGGTGATTAGGGCAAAGTTGCTGCCCAGGGTCGTCCTTCTCAGGACGGGTGCCTGCTGTCTTTAGAGATAGACCTAGGATATATTGGGGTCTGATCAGGTTCCTTATTTTTGTCTTCACTTGTATATATTTATATGGAATAAATAAAGGTTACATTTTAATTTCTTTATGAAAAACTGGGTCTCGTGTCTGTGGGTTACTGATTTTTACTACCTTGCCAGGAGTTGGTATCTGATGGATTGTCTGTGATAGGGTTAAAGGGGCTGTCTAGTTGTAAGGCACTAATGGTCTATACACAGAATAGATTATTTGTAGTAGATCGACAGGGGTTTGTCGCATGGGACCTGCACCGATCTGATGTTCACGGAGCTGTTAAAGGACGATTCCCACTGTAGTGGAAAAACATTGGTGTTATAGGCAAGGTTTCCACTCACTTCAATAAGAGCTTAGCCTGCAGTACCAGGCCTGGCCACAGCAGTGGTAACGGAGCTGTCTGCTTCCTTCAGAAATCAGCTTAGTGTTTAAGCACAACGGCCCTGCAAACAGTTGATCCTAATAGCAGACCTACACTGATATACTGTTGATGACCTATCCTGAGTGTAGGCCATCAACAGTTTACAACTGGACAACCCATTTAAATAAGAAAAGGCGAAATGAAATAACAATATGACAGAAGGGAAATCTAGAATTTAGTCTTTCATAGAGTCATAGACTGGTAGAGTTGGAAGGGACCTCCAGGGTCATCGGATCCAACCTTTATCCAAATTGAATTCAGCATGCACAACTGAAGTATGCCACCAATCATAAGCTACTATATAAGGCTTGTTATATGCTTTCTTTTTGTGTACCCCTTGTATTTTTGCTTTATACCATAGTAAAAAAAAGGCATACAAATACATATCCGCCAAATATCTGCCCAAGGGGCTCTTTTTCGGCATATGTTTGGCTACTGAGTGTTATAAGCATGTATGTGTAGTAGCACGCATGGCATGTACACAGAAGGCACACTACAGATGTGATGTAAAGAATGCCTTGGACTCCGTTATATGTGATGTTTGCTGCAAACCTACAGCAGATGTACCGCACACAGTTGCACGCATCGCCTGCTGTGCACCATTGTATAAAGAAGGCATTCTCCACAGTTCATAGATTCTTTGCTTGATTCCCTTTTATTAGAAAATAATAGTTGACTACATGTATTAATTCGGTGAAAAAAGGTCTGCTGATGTACAGTATGTACTTAGAAGGTATGCCAAAAGGGCGCTCTGCCCAATAACGTGTTTACTGTACACATTGGGAGTGTTTCCAAGCATACACAATTACAAGGGTATTCCCTTCTTCAGAATCCTATTTCATTGTGTTCGAAATCACAAAAAATATGCAATCACCTATAAGATGTTTATTTCCACAATGCTCCGTTCTCCAGATATGGCAGATATTGATTCCTCTAGCTATTTTCTGCTTGTTCCCATGAAATAGACCACCTCTTCTTTGGAAAGTAATAACAGAGCACAACGGTAGCCAGTGGCTGGGCCGAAAGCTGATGTCCACTCACTCCTAGGATCCCGGCCATCAGATTTATTTGAAAGAGGTGGGCAACCCCCAGCCTCCTCTGTTATTTCTTTCCATAGAAGAGGTGGTGTTTTTTCCTGGCGACAAGCAGTAAACAACCAGAGGGCAGAGGAATCAATATCTGCAATACCTGGAGAACGGAGCATTTTAGAAATAAGCATCGATTGGGTGAATGTATTGTTTTGTAATTTCAAACTCATCGAAATAGGATTTTCGAGATGGTGATACCCACTGACATAACTATAGGGGATGCGGTTGCACCCGGGCCCAGGAGCCTTAGGGGCCCATAAGGCCTCTCTTCTCTATATAGGGAGCCCAGTACTATGAATAAAGCATTATAGTTGGGGGCCCTGTTACAGGTTTTGCATTAGGGCCTAGAAGCTTCAAGTTACGCCTTTGCGTTAAGGGGTTAAGAGAAGTTGTGGGGCCTCAAGATAAACTTTTGCACCCGGGCCCATGAGCCTTTAGCTATGCCCCTGGTGATACATTCAAGCCAACTGTCATGCAGATGCTACTATGTAATATTAGATCTGATGACAGTCCAAATTGCGCTTTCCTCTTCTTGGTAGCCAAACTAGAAATGCTAAATACATGATCAAGACCTTTACATATATTAACCCATTAAGGACCAGGAGCGGTAAATATACGGCACCTGGTCCTGGGCTTAAAACCCCACTGATAGTAAAATTACAGCGCTGCTTTAATCCTCCCTCTTGCCTTGGGAAACAATAAGAGGCAGGAGTTAGTAACTGTTAGTAACAGCTGATAACCCGGAGGAGAAGGCAGGAGGGGCTTTTAACCCTTTCTGCCTTTTCCTTCCCCGAGTACACATGAGTACTGTGTACTAGAAAGCAAAAGTGTTTCTTCCACTGCAGGAGCTGTGGGGTCATGTGACCGCCGGGGTTCCCTGCTACAGCAAAGCTGAAGGGTCATACTAGACCCTTAGCAGCTCTGTCACTGACTAATGTCACTACAAGGGATGTTTTCCCCTGTAACTAGGGCTCCTATGGATGCCCCAGCTACACTGGGAAAGTGTAAAATAAGAAAAACATGTGAATGTCCCCCAGAGGTCTTATATGACATCACGGGGGGCATAGATAGTAAAAAACATAATTACATAAATAAGTTAAACAAAATTACAGAATAAAACAAATATTTATATACATAAAAAAGAAAATAACCCAAAGCTGATGCCAACCAAAACAGTTGCCCTGTAGACCAAAACCATACATAGTATATATCAAAACGTCCAAAACAAATTGAGGAACCTGTTCCTATACTTTATTTTAGCATAAATATACTAAATTAAAAAAAAAAAAACTATAAATGTAAAAAAAAACAAAAAACATTTTTTTAGCATTTTACCCGTAATAGAACTTAAACATCGGAAAAAAGTCAGTGAAAAAAATATTTTTAAAATCGCCCTATATGTCACAGAAAAAAACGCAGCAAAAATAATTTTAGTAGCTAAAGGAAACAAAATAGGGCAATAAAACCACCACATGGGTAAAATCCCTAAAAAAGTGTCTGGTCCTAAAGGTACAAAACAGCTTGGTCCTTAAGGGGTTAAACAGTATTCCAGTTGTGACACAGGATAGGAGGAAAATAGTTGATCGGTGAGGGTCCAACCACTGGGACCCCCACCGGTTTGGAGAATGGCAACATTATGTAAAAAACGCAGCACACATGCGTGTAACTCCAATCTACGGTTTTGCTCCGGAAATTCTGCAACAAGTCTGCAGCATTTCCACATCGCGTGAATGCACCCTTGTACATTTTTTTAGAGTGGTTCATTTAACGCGTTGTCTAAAATACGGCGCAATTGTTTAATATATTTTTTGCACTTACATATACAATATAACGACTTCACAGAGGGGGCAGCATAGAGTCAACTAGGAAATATAAGCCCAATTCACAGACGTGACTACCACTAAAAACGTATTTTATTAAATATATTAAAAGACATAAACTGGGCACTACAAAGACAACACACAGCAACCAGGTACCTCCAGACACAGATTCGTTATAGGAGGATAAGGACCTGGAGTTATTTGATACTTGATAAGCGATAAAAAAAAAAAAAATGTTTTATGATAACAAACAAAAACACTCTACCCAAGATGGATTCAAAAAAGCAAAGGATAATTCAATATAGGAGCCAAAAGAGCTGGTTTATTCTATGTGTAAACAAGGCAGGGTTACCGTTTGGACTCTCACTTGTGATGGAACACTATCACTATCAGTGATCAGGACTCAGGCTCCAACAATTGAGCGTCCTGAATTGTTATGGGTGTCGACAAGACAGGATCACCATCTACCGTATATACCGGCGTATAAGACGACTTTTGAACCCCGAAAAATCTGCTCTGCAGTCGGGGGTCGTCTTATGCGCCGGTAATACAAAAAAAAAAAAGTGTAAAAAAAAAAAATGTTATTACTCACCTCCCACGGCGTCCTGTCGCGCTCCGGCAGGATGTCGCTCGCTCCGGCAGGCTGTCGCTCGCTCCTCGTCCCCGCCGCAGCATAGCTTTCTGAATGCGGGGCTTGAAATCCCCGCTTCCAGAAAGCTAATACACACGCCGGCAGCCATGACAGCATTGAATGGCTGTGATTGGCTAAAGCACACGTGGCTTCAGCCAATCACACTATTCAATGACATCATTGAATGGCTGTGATTGGCTGAAGGCGCACGTGTTAGCAATCACACCCATTCAATGATGTCATTGAATAGTGTGATTGGCTGAAGCCACGTGTGCTTTAGCCAATCACAGCCATTCAATGATGTCATGGCTGCCGGCGTGTGTATTAGCTTTCTGGAAGCGGGGATTTCAAGCCCCACATTCAGAAAGCTATGCTGCGGCGGGGACGAGGAGCGAGCGACAGCCTGCCGGAGCGAGCGACATCCTGCCGGAGCGCGACAGGACGCCGGGGGAGGTGAGTAATAAAATTTTTTTTTTTTTCTCCACTGAATACCGGCGTATAAGGTGACAGTTGGGGGGTCGTCTTATTCACTTATGATGATCAGTACTTGAGTAAGCCAGTACAAAGATCAGTACTAGAGTTGTTCAGTACTTATACTCTACGCGTTTCACCATTAATTTGTTGGATCATCAGGAGATACAGTACTTGAGTCATAGGTTCAAAGGTAGAGGGAATGAGAAATCCCCGAGAGAACATCAAACTGATATATAAAAAGCTGTATCTAAGATGAATACAGCAAAACTTGTGTAGTGATCAGGATAAATATCCTTATTATAGGAGAGTTCTATACTCTCAATTAGGGCATTAAGGTAACTCTTAGGGTTGGGGGCCTGCCAAAAGGTACCTCTAAACAAGGAAGCTTATCTTGTGTGCTAGCGGTTAATAGCTAGATGATATATGTAGGTACATAACGAGAGGTGTTTATTTCAAAGTATGCCCGTCAATACACACACAGAGGTAGAGTAGAGCGTCCCCGAAAATATGGGGGGGCACTGCTCTCAAATATCTGAGCGCTAGAGAGATGGTATAATGCTTGTCATGCACAAGTAGGATACTCAAAGTAGTTAGCGTATCGAGTTAGAATTTAGGTCATCAATATGGGGATAAGGCATAAAATTATGTCCTGATCTCCTGACCCAATTAATTGCACTTAAGCAAACAAGAATAGCTAAAGTGCTAGATTCCAACCCAAAGTGCTCGCATTAGAGGTCATTGGTGTGGAGGTATGACATTAATATAAGTCAAACTCTCCTGACCTAATTGTAGAAGCACTTTTAGATGTCCAAATTGCTTGCATAGAGGTCATTAGTATGGAGGTATGACATTAATATGAGTCAAACTCTCCTGACCTAATTGTAAAAGCACTTTTAGACGCTGTGCATGCTCTCAAGATAGACAAGCCATAAAGCTAGTTTCCTAGTAGTTAGATTTCAGGCAAGCAACCCCAGCAAACCCCCCAGATATAGGGCTCAAGAGAGAGCAAAGAAAAAGGTATGACCCATCGCCTTGATGGTAGGCTAGCCTACCATCTCTATCTTGAGAGCATGCACAGCGTCTAAAAGTGCTTTTACAATTAGGTCAGGAGAGTTTGACTCATATTAATGTCATACCTCCATACTAATGACCTCTATGCAAGCAATTTGGACATCTAAAAGTGCTTCTACAATTAGGTCAGGAGAGTTTGACTTATATTAATGTCATACCTCCACACCAATGACCTCTAATGCGAGCACTTTGGGTTGGAATCTAGCACTTTAGCTATTCTTGTTTGCTTAAGTGCAATTAATTGGGTCAGGAGATCAGGACATAATTTTATGCCTTATCCCCATATTGATGACCTAAATTCTAACTCGATACGCTAACTACTTTGAGTATCCTACTTGTGCATGACAAGCATTATACCATCTCTCTAGCGCTCAGATATTTGAGAGCAGTGCCCCCCCATATTTTCGGGGACGCTCTACTCTACCTCTGTGCGTGTATTGACGGGCATACTTTGAAATAAACACCTCTCGTTATGTACCTACATATATCATCTAGCTATTAACCGCTAGCACACAAGATAAGCTTCCTTGTTTAGAGGTACCTTTTGGCAGGCCCCCAACCCTAAGAGTTACCTTAATGCCCTAATTGAGAGTATAGAACTCTCCTATAATAAGGATATTTATCCTGATCACTACACAAGTTTTGCTGTATTCATCTTAGATACAGCTTTTTATATATCAGTTTGATGTTCTCTCGGGGATTTCTCATTCCCTCTACCTTTGAACCTATGACTCAAGTACTGTATCTCCTGATGATCCAACAAATTAATGGTGAAACGCGTAGAGTATAAGTACTGAACAACTCTAGTACTGATCTGAGTATTTGTACTGGCTTACTCAAGTACTGATCATCATAAGTGAATACCTAGATGGTGATCCTGTCTTGTCAACACCCATAACAATTCAGGACGCTCAATTGTTGGAGCCTGAGTCCTGATCACTGATAGTGATAGTGTTCCATCACAAGTGAGAGTCCAAACGGTAACCCTGCCTTGTTTACACATAGAATAAACCAGCTCTTTTGGCTCCTATATTGAATTATCCTTTGCTTTTTTGAATCCATCTTGGGTAGAGTGTTTTTGTTTGTTATCATAAAACATTTTTTTTTTTTTTATCGCTTATCAAGTATCAAATAACTCCAGGTCCTTATCCTCCTATAACGAATCTGTGTCTGGAGGTACCTGGTTGCTGTGTGTTGTCTTTGTAGTGCCCAGTTTATGTCTTTTAATATATTTAATAAAATACGTTTTTAGTGGTAGTCACGTCTGTGAATTGTACATATACAATATAGAATTGTCCAATTTTCAGACAATGGCATAGTCGTTCAAGAAAACATGCACATCCCATATAAAACAAGTAATTCCTGTCCTATACCCTGGTGTTTCACCATTACCAGTGCACCCCTTGGGTCCTATGCACACAACCTGATGCAAAGACCTTGTAGGATAACTCACATTGTCTGCATGCTGTCGTGTGGTGCCCCCATCGTCGAGAATACATCCATAAAATAGCTGCAAAGGACTTTATGGATCCAGGGCCAGAATCGTCATAAAAACTGCAAGTTTTATTAATTCATAAGTTTAAAACAACCATTAACACATCTAGGAAATGCCTACATGTTTCAAGCTGACCCCATGATGAATGGCTGCATTGGGTCGGCTTGAAACATGTAGCCATTTCCTAGGAGTGTTAATGGCTGTTTTAAACTTAGGCTTTAATAAAACTTGCAGTTTTTATGATGATTCTGGCCCTGGATCCATAAGGTCCTTTATACAGGAGCAGAGGGGTTCCTTTACACCGGGTGCAAAATATTTGGGTATGAACGAACCCGTAAATAGGTAACCAGTTGCAAATTTTCAAATACACTTTCTCTCAATACATAATACAGTCCCGCATGTGATGGCACACAGAGAGCTATAACATGGGCCCATAGAGGTCAATGGTGGCTACTTCAGATGCATACTCCACGTATGTGTGTGCGTGAGGGCTAACGACACTCAAACACTCTCACTACACAACAAAACATGCAGAAACGTTTCCGCAAAAGATAAGCTTTTCCTTTGTAAACATTACAAGATCAATGTGTCCTTTTTCAAGCTTACTAAACGCAACCCTCCTCAACGCCGCTCAAGAGTTTTGCGAAGAGCACGTTTAATCAAAGCAGAGGATCTCATTAATTTTAATAGGCAATTCCTTAAACAAACACTAATTGACCTGCAAATCGGTAAAAAAAAGGTAAAATAAGAAGAAACGCGCTTAAACACGGGTAACAGCTACACATACATTGAGCAAGGCAGCGCTGATTAACAGGATTAAGTGAAACGGATTAAACAATTGTCGCGTATTTAACACTTTCCAACCAAATCCTACGAAGTCCTGTTTGAATCGCCTGCCTAGCTCTATGGACTTGTACTGTGAGTGAATAGGTATTTATGAAGTTCCCGCACTGCATTTTTTTCTGCTGTGGTTTGCAATATATTACAAATTGAAGGAACCTTCCAGGCAAAACTAATGCGCTGCGTTATGCCTTGTGCGTGGCCTGAGGGGCAGTACATCACCCGGGGATTCAAAGAACATCAAAGAGTGTAGATGTGAGTCATACGGCGTGCCCTCCGGCCTTGCACAAGGCGGAAGACCGTAGATCAGCTTTTCCTCTAGCGTTTCTTCACTTTTATAGACCTTGGGGTTGACACTGCAGTTGGGCCGATTGCCTACTTATGGGACCTTTCACATGGGACG
The DNA here is from genome assembly GCF_035609145.1 of Eleutherodactylus coqui. Lineage (NCBI taxonomy): Eukaryota > Metazoa > Chordata > Amphibia > Anura > Eleutherodactylidae > Eleutherodactylus > Eleutherodactylus coqui. Next base: position 109,633,450 of record NC_089847.1, read on the forward strand.
GAGCCAATATACGCAACTGTGGAATTCCACACCAAAATCTGTAGATCTAAGTGCGGATTTTGGTGCAGAATTGAAGGCAAGGCATTTTCATTTCCGCATCAAAATCCGCAGGTAGCCGGCGGATTTGGGTGTGGCATTTACTGTGGCTTGCGGTGTGTCATGCGGTGTATTCCGTACCATATGAAGGGTCTCTAATACATTGGCAAACAGTATCATAAGTGCCATTTTGATATTCAACATGTATGAAAAAAGCATAGGCACGCAGCGATTCTTACTCTATCTACGTACAATGGCCATTGCCATTCAATGACACAGTCATGGTGGTGATTACCACCTCCGTACAGATGCGATCCATACACAAACATCAGCTTACAATTCATATAAGTATGGGCCTGCGGAGAGATATGATTCCACTAATTCGCGCTCACCTATGTGGATGCACCCTTATGTTGAAGTTGGCTGTTTTCGGCTGCTCCTGGCAGTTGAAGAGGACCCCATATAGCACTATAGAAGCGCTATATAAGCTTGTCTTCAGCTGCCAGAAGGAGCCGAAAATGACCGATGGAGCTGTCAGAGCCAAAAAAATGCCCTTAACGTTCACATAAAATATACTACATACACGCGGCACATTTACTGTCAGCACCTTTTATCAATTGAGAGGCTATGGCTACATGGTCGCTCGGAAGCCCTGTAACCTCGCACTCATGTCAAGGTCAATGGGGCCATGGTGGGATTCACAGGTCCAAAAAATTCATTGAGGTTCAGCTTTTGGTGCCTCCAACATGCAGTCACAGCACCCTGTGATTCACATTATGACTACATTGACCTCGTTTGGAGTACGAGGTCGCAGGGCTACACGGAGCTCTTTGGTCATGCGACCCTTGCTGTCCTAGCCGAAGTCCTGCCTTTTGTACATAACGTCGGAAGAGGCCCGTTACATTGTTTATCTGAATGAAGACACAACAGTAGAATTTTGTAATTTTGTGAAGACATTTCAAATATGACAGTTGAGCACCGAGTCACAGAGGTGGACCACGCTGGCCTGTTCCCACCCACAGCATGGAGAGTGACAGCTCTCTCCCCTTTTGTGTATACGGAGAGAGCTGTCCCTTTAGAAAATGCGGGTGGAGAGAAGCCAGCGTGGCCCGCCTCCGTGACTCAGCAGAAGAAAACATACACGGGGGGTTAATGAGCATAGCTGTCCCAGGTTCTTGCTGTTCGTGATTCAGGCAGCATGAACCTGTTGAGAAAATCCCTTTAAGGGTATGTTCACACATAGCGGAAATGTTGCGGATTCTCAAAAATATCAATGTGGATTTTGACTCAAAATTAGCTTCTTTTGCCTGCTGCTCCTCTCACATTCTTCACCCGGTAGCCCCTACTAAGCCCTGCCACCGCCAGTCAGGTAATGCAGAATTGGGCACATCACTTGACCGGCTGCAGCAGCACTTAGTGGCAGCTGCTCTGCAGCGAGGGGCTGCTGACATTGAGGTGAAAGGAGCAGCAGGTCGACAGAAACTGGGGATCCTCAGCTGATTTTGAGTTAAAAGCTGCACCATGTTTTTGATGCACAAAGCTGCAGATTTTGTTGATTTTTTGCAACGGAAAATTTGCAGCATTTCCGCTACATATAGCGTTTTTTTCTACCAAATACATTTATCCTCTATCCACAGGATAAGTAATAAAGGTTTCATTGTTGAGGTCCTACCACCCATCACTAGAGTGGGCTTGAGTCCCATGTTCCTTCTTACCTGCAAGTAGTCCCTCATTCTTTCATGCAGGTGAGAAGGAACAAGAGACTCGGGATCCCTGTTTTATTGACTGGTGCTCCCAACGGAGGGGCACTTGGCAATCATATATTTATCCCCTACCCTGTCGATAGAGAATAAATGTATTTGGTGGGATTACCCTGCAGTACCGAAAATGACTGCTAGGGAATCAGCGGGGATCCTTGGCAGTGGATTCCCACCAATCCAATATCGATGGCCTATCCTGTGGATCAGCCATCAGTTTTTGAAAGCCGGATAACCCCTTAAGTCTATGGAGTTTGGTTACATGTAAATATTAATGCCAGTCTTTCCCAAACCCTCCTTAAGGGCACAGGTACAACATTTACGATGAACAACACTTCAATAATGGTATCATAATTAGCATATAACCTACAAAAACATTAGTAACTTAACAGACTGGTATACCCAAGAGGAGTGAGCGCAGAATCAGAAGTCAGCCTCTACAAATCAGATAACATTGTATCTACACACAGCAGTTCATTACATTCTAGTTCAGCAGATATCTGATAAGTGATTTACACCACAGGGTTCACTATAAGGGATGCAACAGGTACAGATGTAATAAAGCTAACTTGAGACCTAGGTTTGTTTACATCAACATGAGAAGTTTGTCTGGAGCCTCTCGCTGATCTCTGTTCACCTTTTCCAATCCACTGTCTGACGTCTTCCTACATTCTGATTGAAGCTTGTACAGCTCCAATGTAAGAATACGTCCGACAGGGTTGTCTTACCGTCTATTGCCAGCCACTCCGCTGTCGGAGCATCTCTGGCGCACACACACTGGATTTAGCCAGCAGATGGCACCGTTGTATGACAGCAAAAAGAGAAAGCCTTTTAGGAAACCCTGAATCGAAAATTGGATTGGAAGGGGTTAAAATACAGAATGAAATAGAATTGCATGCTGCACTGTTTTGTAGCAATCAGGCAGACGGAAACAAAATTGACCCCTTTATAGTCAATGGTGTCTATTTGGTTCCACCATAAGATGGAACCGTTCAGCCAGTGGTTTCCGTTTTCCTGAGTCGAGGAAAAAGGAAACAAAAACACCAATGTGAACAAAGCCTAAACGTGTTAAGAAAAAGTTCTGTTATGCAGTTTATTTACAATTTCAATCAATTTTCAATAGATTTATGTGCTAAGATAACAATAGCTTTGCAATGGCGTAAAGGCTTATTTTTTGGCATTGATGACTGCAATAAGGAGTCGGGAGTGTAATGAAAGGTATCATGTCCATTGATTTCAATGGGAGTGAAGCCGTTTATTACACTTCCGGCCCTGACCATTGATGCAGATCAACTGATCAGTGGGAATCCCAAGTGCCGAACCCTCACCAATCAATTATTGATGACCTATCCTGAGCATAGGTCATCAATAGTAAATACCCAGAATTGACCTCTAAAAGGGTTGCCAGGGACTTTGGGGAATTCTTCTATTGATAACCAATCCTCAGGATAGGTCATCGATAGGTGATTGGAAGAGGTCTACCGCTTGGCATCACCCCCAATCAGCTGATTCCTGTCACTGCTGTTAGTACGGACAGTACTGGAAGTAGATAGCTCCGTCCGTATTCCAGCAGCCCAGTTTGGAAGTGCAGACACAGCTCCCATTGAATTCAATGGAAGCCTTGTCTGCCCTACCAAACAGGACCACTAGGGGATAGGTCATCAAAAGAAAAATTCCTAAATGTCCCTAAATGTCCCAGATCACTCATTTAAGATAACTTGTCACAGAAAGTTATAATGCTCAAGTTAAACTTTGCTACATCTACAGGAGTAACACTTTGAGTTTGGTGGTGCAGTGAGTCAAAAGTTCGCTCTGCCCCTAAGACGACGCCAATAATATAAATGACACATGGAAGGTGGGAAGCCCCATTGGGTTGTTTGAATTGGGGCCCCAGAGCTTCCACCCCAAATTTACACTCACTTCTACTTCCCACAAAGCATCAGAAATAACTGTTCCAACTGATTTCCAGCCAAATGCTACTTGCTAAATCATGCGGTCAGTATTTTATATGGTCAGGCCAAGAAAAACCTGAACGGCTTGGGATCAGTTGGGAATTTTCAAGTTGACTATATGATGTTAAATACTCTTATATGAAAAAGGCAAAAAGTATTATAGAAGTGACACATTTACAAAAATCTCTGCGAGCGGCCATTCGTACTGATATATTGATACAAAACACAAGGGCAGGTATACACACCACATTTCTTAGCAAGCATATAGGCAGATGGCTATATGGAGGAGCATTGCATAGCTGCAAAATACTGATTAATCAGCACTCACGTCTACTATAGTACATATTGAGGGGAGGGGCTACTTAGTATTATACTTGCACATAGATAAGGCATACAAAGGGTGCTGGTATAATACTAAGCAGCCCCTCATATGTGGTCGGTGTGAGTGGTTGTTCATTAGTATTTTGCACCTGAGCAATGCTCCCCTGTATAGCAGTCTACCCATCTGCATGCTAATGGATGTGGTTCTCAACCTGCCCTTCTATTTTGTATTAGTATATCATCAGTGATTTTTGAATGGATATGCCCTTTTTCTGTGATTTGTAGGTGCTACATTTATTCTAGAGTATGCTATAAGCAAGCTTTCAAGTCTACTAGGCCTCTTCATCTAAAAGGAAATTTAGCCTGATAAAAGGGCATTAAGTAGCCTCGAAAGGATACATCATTTTTCTGTGATTTGTAGGTGCTACAATTATTGGCTAACTAGAAAAATTCTATGAGCAAGCTTTCGAGTCTATCTGGCCTCTTCATCAGGCTGAAAATAAGCCTCATAAAAGGGCATTAAGTAGCCTAGAAAGGATACATCATTTTTCTGTGATTTGTAGGTGCTACATTTACTTGCTAACTAGAAAAATTCTATAAGCAAGCTTTTGAGTTTACTAGGCCTCTTCATCAGAGTGGAAAAGAACCTGATGAAGGGGCATTAAGTAGCCTTGAAAGGATACATCATTTTTCTGTGATTTGTAGGTGCTATATTTATGGGCTAACTAGAAAAATTCTATGAGCAAGCTTTCGAGTCTACCTGGCCTCTTCATCAGGCAGGAAATAAGCCTCATAAAAGGGCATTAAGTAGCCTCAAAAGGATACATCATTTTTCTGTGATTTGTAGATGCTACATTTACTTGCTAACTAGTAAAATTCTATAAGCAAGCTTTTGAGTTTACTAGGCCTCTTCATCAGAATGGAAAATAACCTGATGAAGGGGCATTAAGTAGCCTTGAAAGGATGCATTCTTTTTCTGTGATTTGCAGATGCTTCATTGTCTAACCCATGTTATTGACTAGCTAGAAACATTTTATAAGCAAGCTTTTGAGTCTACCTGGCCTCTTCATCAGAGTGGAAAAAAAGCCTGATAAAGAGGCATTAAGTAGCCTCTAAAGGATACATAATTGTTCTGTGATTTGTAGGTGCTACATTTTTTGGGTGATTAGGAAAATGCTATAAGCAAGCTTTTGAGTCTACTAAGCCTCTTCATCAGAGTGGAGAAGAGCCTAATGAAGGGGCATTAAGTAGTCTGCAAAGCTTGCTTATAGAATTTTTTTCTGGTTTGCAAATAAAAGTATCACCTCAATAATACTTTTGCCTTTTCTATACAAGAGTTTTTAACATCATAGATTTTTCTGGTTAACACAGTAACAGCAAATTATTTTTCCGGCCACGTCTCCTTACCCTCTAACATATTATAAGGAACAGGTGGCAAATAGCAATAACATTTCTCAACAAAAGCAGCACGATTTTCATGATACATCCCCAGCCTGATGAAGAAAACTACAGTAAACCTATTTCATTTTAGACATTGCTTTAATTCCATTGTAATCTAGTTTGTCTGCAATAAATGATTGCGACATGACAGTGTACACGTTAAAAAAAAAGAGAAACAATCTCAATATTAATCTCCAGTTCTGCTCGACATAGAAATGGACTTCCAGATGAGCCTTGATTCAGAATTATACATAATGGAGGTGAAAATTTGCAGCTTAAAAAAAAAAAAAAAAAACCCATCGCATCCATATGATTTCTAATGGGTAAACACGTTCCCTTGCTGCAGAAACTAGAGATGGACATTTACTATTTACCATCATTACATGCAGATATGTCTTTTTTGTTTGTAAACCCATAATGAAAACTTGGCAGCATAGTTAAAAGTTCTTGCAATGTTTACCGTAGCTCGCACCGGGTGCCTTTGTTTTATTAACCTCTCAGCTGCCAGGGAGAAATGCAAATACAAAATTGTTGCAATTTTCCCCTTCTAGTAGCAAAGGAGTTTCGGAAGAATGTGTCCCCGGATTGATACATTGTAACGTTCTAATATATTATACTGAATAGATCCTAATCTGGAATGCTTCATTTACTCTATACAATGCAAGTGGATAGTTGCCATCACCAATAATAGGGCGGCATCCGACTAAAACCACAGCGAACTTAAAGAACTCCGACGACTGTAAACCAGTTAGAAAGTGTTTAGGCACATGCTTTTTAGTTCTAGAAAAACTATATTGTCTTAGGTTACGGCTATAATATTTACTTTAATATACTATTTAAAAAAATAAGAGTTGGAGGTAGCAGCCTTCGAAGCAAGGTCCATAGACTTTAATTACTATTAGAATGCAAATATAAAAGTTTCCTCTCTCGACTGGGCCTCATTGTGCATTGGCTTTACAGTAAGGCCCATATTAAAGCAAGAATAACGTACTGTAGATTATATATCGATATATATATAAAGGGGCTGCAATGTATGCATAGGGACTTATCTAAGAACTGCCCTGCCCCAACTTATCAATGCTAGTTCCGTTGAGCGGCCATGCCATTTAAAAGGGAACTACTGAGATCCTAGTGATTGTCAAAAACTTCGGAAATGACGCAAATGGTTCACAGTACGAAGTCTCTTTAAATAATTCTCTTATCCAGCTTTGACTGTAGTGCAAAAAAAGCATTCCCTACCACAAAAAGTCCGCAAAAGCGCAGACGAAAGCGGTTGTTAACTTTAGCGTCACCCAGCAAATGCTCGGATAGCAGAAGCTCGTGTGCGGAATTGGCAGCCCTTTACTGATTTCTGGAAATGGAACGTATAAGCAGCCGTTTACAATTTCGCAAGTAAATTCCACAAACTGGTTAAAAAAAATAAACAAAAACCTAAAAATAAATAAATTGCGCTCGTGCTGATACACGGATTATTTATTTATTTATTTTTTTACTAACGCTTGATGAGGTTATGGCTACTAACTTCTTTTTCAATCAGTCATTTACGAAAACCGTGAATTTCCCCTTGAGCGTACATACATATACGTTGTATAATAAACAGCCCGTCAGCTCTTGTCTGTGCAAAACAATTGCGTTCTAGTAAAAATAGAGATATTCAATATTTTTTTTTTTTACTTTAAAACCCCCTTTTTTCTACCATTCCCCCCCCCCCCCCCTTTTTTTTTGATATGTTCAGAATGATTAAAAAAAAAAAAAAAAAAGAACAATTACAGCGGATTCCATACTGGAGAATTTCGATCACGCGGGTGATATATTTCCTCTTTTAAGAACATGCTGTTATCTTATGGTACAGTGAGCGGATAGGAGCCCCGGACCGTCATTGGCGCGGACCACCATGAAAATACTTCTTTTTTTCAATGTGGAACAAATATATTCGTTTTAAATGTTAATGAAGAAGGTAAATTTCAGTAACATAATGCGGGGATCTCCAACCTTCAACTTGTAGCATGCTGGGAGTTGTAGTTTCATAACCTAGAGCATGCTGGGAGTTATAGCTGCACAACACTTTATGTTGAGAGTTGTAGTTTTGGAACAGCAGGGCATGCTGGGAGTTATAGTTCCATAACCACAATGCTGGGAGTTGTAGTTATGCAACACTGAGGCCGGATTCACACGTGCGTTCGCGTATTTGCATGAGCGTAGTGTTTTTGCGGAACGAACTACGCTATTTTGCGTGCACACCAGCGTATTTTACTGTGCTTTTTCTACGAGCAAGGCATGTGCTTTTGGCGCAACAAAAAAATAAATAAATAAATGTTTCAAGCGATTGAAATGGTTAATCTAATGAGTCCCAGATATGTTCTTCTTGCTGCGCAATTACGCATCTCCTAGCATATTTTACGCATATTTGCGCATCCCTATTGGCTTCTATGGGGACTTTTAGTGCACTAATGCACAGCAAAATACAGCACGCTACGATTTTTTACGCAACCGCAATGCGTAGGAACATTATTGTGCATGTGAACAAACCCACTGACAGCAATGAGTTCCATTTTCTTCATATTGCTCATGCACATACGCGTGCAAATATGCCCGTGTGACGCTGGCCTGAATGCTACCGCAGCATGCAATGGGTTGCGGTTTCATAAAATGAATGCTGAGAGTTGTAGTTTCACCGCCGATGGCAGAGAATACTGGCCGGAATATTTTTACGTATTTAATGCGTGAAGAGATGTAGTTTCACATCGCTTAGGGACCTTTCACACGGACGGAATTACGCCGCAGGACACAGTCACATGCGCCGCTACGGAATTCCGCACCTAAATCTGCAGGTCTAAAGCCATTTTCAATTCTGCATCAAAAACTGCAGGTTGCCTACGGATTTTGGCGCGGAATTTACCGCAGCTTGCGGTGCGTCATGTGTGAAAGGTCCCTAGTTATGCAGCCATAGCATGGGAATTGTAGCCCTGCAACTCCAGGGCATGCTGGGAGATGTAGTTTCCCAACAGCAGGGCATGCTGGGAGTTGTAGTTTCCTAAGCAGCAGGGCATGCTGGGAGTTGTAGTTTCCTAAGCAGCAGGGCATGCTGGGAGTTGCAGTTTTACAGCACTTAATGACTGGGGGGGAGTAGTAGTCATGTGACAATAGCATAAAAGGACATGCAGTTTCACGTAATGAATGCTGTGAATTATAGCGTTGTGGTTTGCAGCAGGAAATGCTGGGAATTGTAGTCCTGCAACTCCAGGGCATGCTGGGAGCTGTAGTTTCCCAACAGCAGGGCATGCTGTGAGTTGTAGCTTCACAACATTCAATACTGGGGGTTGTAGTTACTGCATGCAATGGCTTGCAGTTTTACAAAATGAATGCTGGGAGTTGTAGTTTCACAGTTCGCAGCAGGGCATGCTGGGAGTTGTATTCTCACAACATGTAATGCTGGGGGCTGTAGTTATCCCATAACATGGGAATTAAGGTCCTGCAACTTCAGGGCATGCTGGGGGGTTGTACTTTCCCAACACTAGATGTCAGGAGTCGTAGTTTCCCAACAGCGGGGCATGCTGGGAGTTGTAGTTTTGCAACCAAAACATGCAATGAGTTCACAAAATGAATGCTAAAAGTTATAATTTCATAGCAGGGAATGATGGGAGTGGTATTTTCACAGCATTTCATACTGTGAATCAGGGGTGTAGATATAGGGGGCACAGAGGTAGCAGTCACTACCGGGCCCAGGAGCCTTAGGGGGCCCAAAGGCCCCCCTATCACATACCAAGACACCAATATTATAAATGGTACATAGGGGCCCTGTTACAGATTTTGCATTGGGGCCCAAGAGCTCTTAGTTACGCCTCTGCTTTGAATTGTAGTTTCACAACACTAAATGCTGGGAGTTGTAGTCCCATAGCATAAAACAGGGAACGCTGGGAGTGGTATTTTCACAGCATTTAATATGTAAGCAGAAGAGTAACTTGAAGCTCCTGGGCCCCAATGCAAAACCTGTAACAGGGCCCCCAACTATAAAGCTTTATTCATAGTACTGGGCCCCCTATATGGAGAAGAGAGGCTTTATGGGCCCCCTAAGGCTCCTGGACCTGGGTGCAACTGCATCCCCTGCACCCTCTATAGTTACACCCCTGGCTGGAAGTCATAGTCCTGCAACTCTAGGCATGCCACAAGTTGTAGTTTTGCAACCGGAAAGTCAGACATTGGAGACCCCTGCATGTGGTTGTATGAGACGCTGCAGATGATAGTTCTGCTATAACACACATCAGTAAATAACCTTATGCAGATATCGAAGCGGGTTGATTCGAAAAAAAAACCACAAAAACCAAAAGAACAGGTACCAAAATTCCTGTTACTGTGATCATTTAAAGAACATTTTGTGTCTGGTCCCAAAGTTGTATGTTCTTACAAGAGGAAGCCACTAAGATTTCCTATCTGATCAGAAACCCCATTTACATTGTTTTTATCTTTTCTGATCAGATTTGCATATTTTCATTTTTTTTATAATAATCATCATCATCATCATCATCATCACTGCACTCATCAATGCATAAATAGAAAGTTTCAAAAAAGAAAAAAAAAAAGAACATTTCACACATCTGTTTCCAGCGTCTTTAGATTCACACAGTTATACTTAATGGTCTCATTGCCATTGCCCTGGCTGGACTTGTCTCTGACACATAGAGACTCCTTGAGCCCTTCTTCCATCTCTAAATACTCCGACTTGTCCTGGAGAGAGGAAGACGCAGAGCTCTTTAACTTCTTTAACAAGGTAGTGGGCAAATACGGGCAGCTGGACGCACTGGCCGCCAACGGCGTCTGCTCTTCATTCTCCGTTTCCCTGTGATAGAAATAGTTAAAGTTGGAGACAATGACCGGCACGGGCAAGGCGATAGTCAACACCCCGGCGATGGCACACAGGGAACCAACTATCTTGCCCCCAACTGTGATAGGTTTCATATCTCCATAACCAACTGTGGTCATGGTGACCACTGCCCACCAGAAGGCATCCGGGATGCTATGGAAGTGTGTGGTAGGCTCATCAGCCTCGGCAAAGTACACGGCGCTGGAGAAGAGGATGACTCCGATGAAGAGGAAGAAAATGAGCAACCCCAATTCTCTCATGCTCGCCCTCAGTGTATGCCCTAAGATTTGCAATCCCTTGGAGTGTCGGGACAACTTAAAGATTCGGAAGACCCTAACCAGGCGGATTATTCGCAGGATGGCAAAGGACATGGCCTGTTGTTGCTGCCCACTGCCCTGTATGGGGTGCTGTTGTTGCTGTTGTTGCTGCTGCTGTTGGGGCGGATGCCCAAGCTCGGTGCCCAGGGTGATGAAGTAAGGCAGGATGGACACAATATCTATGATGTTCATGATGTTCCTGAAGAAGCCAGGTTTGCTGGGACAGGCGAAGAACCTCACTGCAAACTCAAAGGAGAACCACACAATGCACACAGTCTCCACTATGAAGAAGGGGTCGTTAAAGGCAGTGTGCACACTCTCAGGTACCCCCAGGGTGGCATTGTACCCTCCAAACCCATCCTCGTCCTCTCCCCCCCGAGAGCCCAGCGGGGGCAGCATGTTGTCCTTGTCGTCCCGGAACTCCGGTAAGGTCTCCAGGCAGAAGATGACGATGGAGATGAGAATGACCAGAACGGACACTATGGCAATGCCCCGGGCCGGCCCGGAGCTCTCAGGATACTCAAACAGCAGCCACACTTGTCTCTTGAACTCGTTCTCTGGCAGGCTCTTCTCCTCCTCCTTGACGAAGCCCTCGTCCTCCCGGTACTTCAGCAACGCTTCATCCCCCAGCTCATAAAACTTCACCTCCTCCGAGAAGATGTCGAAGGGCACATTAACAGGTCTCTTTAGCCTCCCACCGGATTGGTAATAGTACAGGATGGCATCAAAGCTCGGCCGATTCCTATCGAAGAAGTACTCGTTCCTGAGCGGGTCGAAATATCGCATCCTCTTCTCCGCATCACCCAGCAGTGTTTCTGGGAACTGCGCTAACGTCTTCACCTGGGTTTCGAAGCGCAGCCCAGACACATTGATGACGACCCGCTCGCAACACTCAAACTCGCTGTATACCGGGTGGTAGCCGGGACTACGCCGCTCCTCATCTCCTCCACATAAGTAAAACTTCTGCTCCTCGTCCGCCTCTTCCTCTTCCTCCTCTTCTTCTTCTTCTTCTTCCCTCAGCATCATCTCCTCAGAGCCACAAGGAACCAGCTCCGAGGGGAAGGTGTCTCCATCTTCTTCTCCTCCTCCGCCGACACCTCCGCTGCTGCATTCATTGCCCGCTTGGTGGTGCCGGCTTCTCCATCTGTTGCAGCCACTCAGGGGCCAGTACTTGCGCCGGTTGCCCCCTTTTTTCCTACGAAGTGATGTCGTTTGTTGCTCAGACTGGGTCGCGCGCTTCGCGTTCCCTCCGCCACTGCTACTGTTGAGATTGGAGGCATTGGCACCACCTTCAGCTGCTGCTTGTTGTTGTTGTTGTTGCTGCTGCTGAGCGGCAGCTGCCCGGGAATGTGCCAGGCGCTCCCGTTCTCTGGCACGGGCTTGCGCATACCCATAGGGTAGGTGGCTGCTGCAGCCGGAGCTTTCCGCGCTTACCATGGCAACCTCCATCTCTAGTTGCTTGTGTGTTGTCTATAGAGAGAGGCTGCTAGTAATGTGTGACAAATGGCTGCCTCACCAGCAGCGATGTGTGCCACCCTGCCATGGCCTACCCTCAGCCATGCGGGCAGCTCTGGTGAGAAACACACGTGTCCTTAGAAAGATAATGTAAAGTCATCCCCACAATTGCAGTCCGTAGAGCTATAAGATGCCAGTGGCGGTGGAGAATCTGATATTTATGCAAAGGGATCGGCTTTGCAACCACTTGTAAACCCCGATTCGTTTGTGCAGGTTTAAATAGGCAAAGAGGTCAGTTTTGCAAATAAAGTTGTTACCGTGATGCAGGTTCATTGGTTGAGGGTCCGATAGTTACAAAATGGGGTCAGTTTTGCAATAAATTGTCACCACTTTTTTGGGGAAGGTTCATTGGCTGAGGCAATAAATAGTCAGTTTTGCAATAAATTTCACACCCCTATAGTTGCGTTGAGTTCGTTAACGGAAAATCCAATTATTTATGCAAAGGGGTTGGTTTTGCAACAAGTTACTGTGATGCCCACCTCCATTGTGCAGGTTCATTGACTGGTAGACCAAGGCGTCAGTTCTGCAAAATTTTGTCAGGTTCATTGGTTGAGGAGCCAATATTTATACAGTTTTGTAAAAGCTTATATGACCCTTCCTTCGTCCAGGTTCATCGGACCCTTAAAGATGCAAAAGGGTCAGTTTTGCAAAAGTTTGTAACCCCCTCCTCTTTTTTTGTAGAACTTGATTGACTAAGGATCCAGTATTTAGGAAAAAAAAAAAATGGACCCCCTTCTTTTACAAAGTGCAGAAAGAACAGAATGTAACTAGTTTAGTATCCACAGGAGGCTTTGGGACCTTCAGAGTATTTCCCCACCATGGTTGCCCCCTGGCAATCCACAAGGGTGCAGCAACTCCCCCCAAATTGTATTATACATCTCCCACTCCGCAGTATATGGATGAGCAACAGATGGTTCTACTCCAAACTCCGACTCCTCCGATAAAATGCAAGTGGTTTACAATCCAGCGGAGCCTCCGGCTTCTTCTCTGAGGTTTTAAGTAAAATCAAATCTGCTTGGAGCTTCTTAGAAGGAGCAAAAAGCAGCCAAAAGAAGGTATTCTGTCCTAGAAGCAAGGACCACTTGCCAAAATCCACATGTGCCAGCGCCGTCCTCTAATCCATTGTCATATTCAATGTCCCTAATGCAAAGCGACTGCCAGGTGAAAAACCGCACACATTTAACCCTTCCATGGAAGACCAAAAAAAAAAAAAAACGGAAGCTGTAATTCAGTAGACCTGATTCATTTAACCACAGTCAATATGATCAGTAGGCAGTAGCTTGGCCTTGGTGGGATACATACAGGGGGTATGAAGTAGCTGGGAGCCATCACTTTGCAGGTGTCGCTGCTCTCCTCCTGGTGACTTGTCTCCATCCATCCATCTCTCCTGCACTAGAAGGGGATGGCGAGCCGTGCCGAGTCTCCATGGAAAACACTTGCAAAATAAAGCATCTGCCTTTTCGCTTCACATTGCGCAGGTTCTCATCCTGGAACACAGAACAAAACGGGGGGAGAAAAGACTTTACAATAGGCTCCAACCTAGGCCCTGGCACCCCCATTACGAGTGCTGTGCATCGTCTATATAACCCTATATACAGTCTATACATTTATGACAGTCTCATCCATTAGAACACAATCGCATGATATTAAAAAGAACAGCAGCAAACTGCGCCGCCTATCAATCAGGGTTCTGTAGCTTATTCAACAGGGAGCTTTCGAAAAGCCCCTGGGAAACCAGAGCTTTTACTCATAATTCCCTTTTAAAGTGACAGCGCTCTCATTATTTCTGCTTTCCAAGTGGCTTTTTTGCAGCAGCAGCAGCAGCTACAGGTTTCCCCTGGTTCGAAAAACATTTCCGATGATGCAAATCATAGCACAATAATAAAACTCAACTTCCCCATAGACCTAATATATTGCAGCTGGCAACATTTAAGTCGTATATAAACACAAATGGCAACAATGATTCTAAGAATTGATATCAAACAGGTTTGCAGCCCCCTCCTCTCCTTATAGATATACTTACAGTTCACCGTCTGTCTTCCAGGGTGGATTGTGCCCTGTTGGTCTCTGATGAACGTTCTCCTTCTGTTTTTTTCTCCTTATTTTATTTGCAAGGAGTTGGACTCAAGACGACGATTTGTAAACCCCAGATTCCTTGCATGTCATTTTTTGCAAAACTGCTCTTCCTCCACCCTCCTTGTGGCCGGCTCCGCACGTCTGTTTGTATTCCCATGTCCTCATCTGACTGTCATATTGACAAAAGGGATGATGACTGCTTAGAGATTTCTCCCCCAACAAGCATTTAATACTCCATCTGAACCTCTTGTTTCAGCTTGGACCAATCTACAGCTTGCATCCTCAGCAGCCTCCAGCAGATTTACACTGCAAATTGCTTAGGATCCACATAGAAAGGATGGCATCCAGTGATCAACCCTAAAGAAGCCTTCCATAAATCAGACTGTTATAGGAACAAGTGCTGTGTCTCCCTGCAAGTCTCCAATTCCCAATTGTGTTTATGTATCACTGAAGGACAAACGAGTGAGCCCAGCCTGATTTATTCCCAGGGCTCCCCGGCTCCAGAGCAGCCTCTAGTGGAAAAGAGTGGGAAGTGCATTCCATTCTCCGGTTATAATTCACATTCCCGCTGAATAAAGAAATATTAATTATTGAAGCAAATATTTCCAATTTAAATTATGCATATCCGTCTAATAAAACCTATTACGGGGTCGGAAACCATCATCCGAGGAAAGAAAACGGAGGTTAGTAGACAAGAACAGCCTGCGGCGAGTTTATAGGCTCCGATTATTCTTAGGCTGGAGTCACACTTCACTTTTTCGTGCAGTTTTTTTGAAGCGTAAGCCCATAGGGGAATCACATTTTGTGCCGATTTATCACACATTTCACCCTTCGCAGGGAGCATAGTAAAAGTGTGTGTTAGACCTGATTTAGCGTGCATGAGTGGAGAGCTTTTGCGCACTGAACAGTACTTTTTGCGGCTGCAAGATATATATATTTGTACACGGCAAACGAAGATGCGTCGATTGAAATGGCTAATTACTCTTAATGAATGAGTTATGGAATTACGCAATGTTTCACGCATCTGCTGGCGTATTGGGAGCGTGTTTGCATCATCCCCCCCTCTCCGATGACTTCTATGCGGAACGTTCATACGCAAATATGCAGGAAAATAGAGCATGCTGTGATTTTTTTTTTTGTGCAGCCCAAAAACCGCGCAAAATATGGTTATGTGAGCAAACCCATTGAAATCATTGGGCTCTATGCTCTGCGAATTGCACGCGTAAATTTTGCGCGTACAAATGTGTCCGTGTGAATCTGCCCTAAGGATATATTCATGCATATATTTTTTTTAGTCCGTAAAAGTTTTTTCGCGTAATTTTCACTTTTGCATTTCTAGGATATTTTTGAGGTCTTTTCATCAAATTTGCATTGAATGTGCGCATGCGCTAAAAAAAAATGCGCAATGGCCCGAATGACATGAGTATAAAGGTTCTGCGCACTTTTTTATGGTTACATTGAATTTAAAATGAATTGCAATTACATCAAACAAGTGCGATCCGTTTTTTTCAATTATTCCCGTAGGTTATGCTGCAATTTATTTGTCCACTAGACTGTTTAAAAAAAAACACTTTGCACGCGGCAAACAAACGCACCGCTTGAAATGACTAATTAGTTCCAGATGTGTTCTTTCTTCTACACAGTTACGCAGTGTTTCAAGCATCTCCTTCAGTATTGCGTGCGGATTTCTGACCCCCCCTCCCCCCATTGACTTCTATGGGGACCTTTCATGCACAACTACACAGAAAGATAAAACATGTTCTATCTTTTTTTGCGCGGCCCAAAAATGCGCACAAATATGCGTATTTTAACGAGCCCATTGAAATCATTGAATTCTATTCTCTGCACATTGTGCGTGTGCAAATACGCCTGTGTGAAGGAGCCCAATGAGGTAGAAGCCAATTTTACTAATTTGTGACCGTTTACGCAGGACGAAATATTTTTCATGCACATAATACGCGGTGCTAAAAGCTCACTGAAACGCCCGCTGGACCACTCACAGATGCAGTTTTTGCGTGTGTATGAAAAAAGAGAAAGGCCCGGCTACACACAGGTGTAAACATATTTAAAACTATGGTTCATATCCGGATATTGTTATTTGTATAGCGATAACTTATTCCGCAGCACTTTCAACTAATTTTTTATTACCCCCACCACCACCACCACACCACCCACCAAGCTGGGTACTTGTTTTACTAACCTCAAAAGGATGGAAAGCTGAGTCAACTTTGAGCTGATTACTTGAACCAAGTTGGGATTGAACTTGCAACCTTCAGGTCATGAGCGAGAGCTTAGGACTGCATACTGCTGACTTAAAGGGGTTGTCCCGCGCCGAAACGGGTTTTTTTTTTTTAACCCCCCCCCCCCCCCGTTCGGCGCGAGACAACCCCGATGCAGGGGTTAAAAAAACAACCCGCACAGCGCTTACCTGAATCCCGGCGGTCCGGCGTCTTCATACTTACCTGCTGAAGATGGCCGCCGGGATCCTCTGTCTCCGTGGACCGCAGGGCTTCTGTGCGGTCCATTGCCGATTTCAGCCTCCTGATTGGCTGGAATCGGCACGTGACGGGGCGGAGCTACACGGAGCCGGCATTCTACACGAGCGGCCCCATAGAAGAGAGCAGAAGACCCGGACTGCGCAAGCGCTGCTAATTTGGCCATCGGAGGGCGAAAATTAGTCGGCTCCATGGGAACGAGGACGCCAGCAACGGAGCAGGTAAGTGTATAACTTCTGTATGGCTCATAATTAATGCACAATGTACATTACAAAGTGCATTAATATGGCCATACGGAAGTGTATAACCCCACTTGCTGCCTCGGGACAACCCCTTTAAGGCTCTACACAAGGCTCTGTGGGTTTTTGTAGCATATTTCTGCAATGTGTTGTGTATTTGCATACACATCTTCATGCACTTTTTGCTTGTACATGCTACCATGCACTGAAATAGGCAATTAGTGTAATTAGTTTAATATGTGCTCTTTCCCTGCGCAATTTCATTGTAGTATTTTGCGTGTGCTGTGTCTGTAAGTAGAGGAAGGATCCCGGTGAATCAGAGGTGGAGATGGTAAGGTGCTTTGTTGAAGTGGGACAATTTCTGAGAGTTTTCCCAAAAAAGAGGGGTAAATTGGCTTCAGCCTCATTGGGTTTTTCTTGCCTTCCTCTGGATCAACAAGGGGGGGGGGGGGTGAAAACAGGCTGAATTGGATGGACATTTTTCTTCTTTCAGCCTAACCTACTATGTTAGTATGAGTTTGTCTCCTGAGCCGTGTTACTAGAAGCTCTCCTGTTTTTGGCGCACAGCTGTTTTGTTGTGCCGGAGACACTGGGAAGTGTCTGGATCTCTCGTGCTGCAGGTTACTGAAGCTATAGAACCTAAGACGAACCCAAGTCAAGAGACCGGATTTACCTTCAAATTTTCCTCTGTTTTTCCCACCATCACTTCCATGCCTCCCGGACCTGAGATATCAAGGTGTTTGTGTTAAAAACGCCTCGCATTACTTCAGGATCGGCAAGTGTTTCCGATTGTTTTCAATGGAAAACCTCGCATCGCACTTGCGTGAGATGTTTTTGCCGGCCCTTATTGAAAACAATGGATGAGGCGTTCTGGGGGGACAACCAAAGATAGAACATGACGCAATTTTTTGTTTCCTGCATCGCGGTGCAATGCAATATGGGGAAAAAAATCGCTCATGTGTATGGCCTCATTTAAAAGAATGGGTTTCATATTTGTGTAAGATTTGTGTGTCTCGCAATGGACAAATCTTGCATGATTTTCTTCGCAGTGCTGCAGCCCTATTGAAAGCAGTGGGTTGCAAGCAACCCCCACAGCGATGATTTTTCAGGGAAAGGCTTGAAATATAAGCCCTTCCCTGAAAATCACGGCTAGCTGTTAAAAAAGTAAAATACATTATATATATATATATATATATATACTGTATATATATATATATATATATATATATATAGTCACCTACAAGAGCCATCCGGCTCTTCTCTCCTGCTTCGGCAGCTGTCTTCTGTGTTCTAGAGGCTGGGGATTGAAAAATCCCCACCTCCAGAAAGCGCTGGTCTCATTGGCAGAGCGCTCAGCCAATCACAAGTAGCCCTCAGCCATTGAGTGACAGCTGAGGGCTGCCTATGATTGGTCACAGCGCTCAGCCAATCACAGGCAGCCCTCAGCCATTTATGGCTGAGGGCTGCCTGTGATTGGCTGAGCACTCAGCCAATGACACCAGCGCTTTCTGGAGGCAGGGATTTTTCAATCCCTGGCCTCCAGAACACAGAAGACAACTGCCGGGGCAGGAGAGAAGAGCCGGACTGCTCTTCTAGGTGAGTATATATATATATATATATTTTTTTTTTTTACTTTTTTTTACAGATAGCCATGATTTTTAGGGAAGGGCTTATATTTCAAGCCCTTTCCCAAAAATCATTGCTGCGGGGGTTGCCTGCAACCCACTACTTTCAATGGGGCTGCAGCAGTGCCAGCTCCATTGAAAGGAATGGGATAGCATCAAGGACTTCTGCCACAGCTGTGGCAGAGGATTCCTTTATCCTTGCGGTCCCTGTGGGGATGAAGGAATCCTCTGCCATAGCTGTCACAGCTGTGGCAAAAGTCCAGGATGCACTCCTTATGTTTTCAATGGGGTTGGCACTGCTGTCGCCAGTCCCATTAAAAGCAATGAGCGATATTGCAGTGTTTTCTATAGTCTGTGAGGCACTCAATCTCACAGCGCTAGAGGAAAAAATGTTAGTGGGTCGGCACTCTTAATTAGACTATTTAGGACTTGACCCCATGCAAGTCCCACATGAGCCAGACCAACCAGAACTGCTCCATGAATAAAGGGACCATACACCTGATGAAATCCCCTTCCACCAATTTACGACCTCCTCCCGCCACACAGCTGCCACAACAGCATTTTAAGAACCTGCCCGATAGACTCTTAACCCCATCAATGACTACCACCTGAAAGGAGAAAAGGGAAAGGCGGGCAGGACTTCACAGGCTGTCCTCTGCTATCCTGTTTCTTCTGGACTCGGAGCCCTGCTACTTCCTCCTACCCCTCCTTCCCCCCTGCACTCGAGTTAATCCCTTCACTACCTGTCCCTTCCCTCCAAACCTCGTCATGTGGGCTTCCAAGTAAGTCCTCCGGCCCCCTATCCAGTCCTTTACCTTTTTTTTGAGTGCCTGAAAAACACTATGAATGCAAGAGCAAAAATGCGCACACATCAAAAATCACATGCAATGCGCACATACATGGTGAATTTTTCATAGACCGATATTGCATACATCCATGCGAATGCCCCATACATTACAACCCTGCCTACATTCTTCAGGTATGAAAGCAAGAGCCGAAGGTGGACAAGCCCATTAGGTTACACCAGTGAAGGTGCTTATGATGCAGTTTTATCGTTTTCTGTGTTTTTCTAGATTTTCATTCTCTTCCTCAGATCATTGCACATTCTTCAGTGGTTGTCCTGATGAGATGAGTATTCAACGCCCAGAACACTTAGAATTCTATCTGAGAGTTGCAGAATTTGGCAGGCTAACCTGGAGCTTTGCTAAAATAACGAGCGGAATGAAAACACATCAGGCTTCATTTTTGGAGAACCAATAGTCCCCGTTTCTCATATTCCCTCAGCGTAAAGCCAAAAAATGCCTCTGAAATTGTTTTATTGAAAGGGAATTTAAGTGTAACTGACAGGATTGTTTTTTGGGAAAATATATGAGTCTGCTGTAGATTTCATAAGGCCAACCTCAATCAGTGTGTGGCTGTAAACCGAGTCCGGCGATATTGGCAGTCATCAACGTGTCTGCAAAGTAGATCTGATAGATGGCTTGGTCGAGAGACTCTGAGACGTAGATGAAATAGATCTTCCTTATGGAACAGGGCGAGTTTAAGTGGTTGATTTATTATATGAAATTAAATACGGTGAACTCTGTTCATTAAATATTACTCAACCCAAAAGCTAAAAATCAGATGTGACTGAGGCTAACCACAATCTATCACCACCACAAGAAACTGAGACGTAGGGGGTTGTTTGGAAGGGTCCTTACACTGGAGAGTTGAGGGTTCTCATCAGAAAGTAATATTCTTTCCTTATTTAACCTACTATAAAGTGGAGCCAGGGATGAAGGCATTGAGGAAGGTGAGCATGATAGTGTTTGGTTGAGAACACAACTATGATTGGGTGGAGATATGACGTTAGATGGAGAAGGGTTGAATTTACATAAGGGGAAGGGTATGTAGAATGGGCTGACCACTTGGAGAGAGTCATCCGTTTTGGTTACCACTTGGTAGAATCTCCAACACCCTCCCTCTTTTTGTGTGTTGTTATTTAGCTGGGGGTTGCTGCCTATGAAGTATTAATTTTTTTGGGGGGGAGGGGGGTGTAATGGATTGTGTTGGGGCAGAGCGGCGGGGGGGGGGGGGGGTCTTGAAATTTGGTGTTTTGGAGGACCTAAGGTTGCAAACAGGAAACCTTTAGTTCTGGACTCACCTGGTGGTTAGGTTATATGTGGACCCCAAAATTGATGTTCTAGTGGCTATTTTGGGAAGGAACACTAATTGGTTCAGTAATTGGTACCGCCGAGCCGGTAGTGATTGGTGTTGGTACGACAACTGAGTGGTATGAAGAATTTTTGGTAGACTTTGAGGACAACTCTTCACCTTGTCTGAGTTTGCGCTCATGAGAATTTGATTTGAGGAGTAGGTCCTCCTGGGGTTTTGAGTTGGTCATGTTATTTATACTTGTTTGTTAAAGAAAATGACTGATGTGCCCAATCAAATCAATCTTCTTGTGTCGAGTCTTTATTTTGGTGGTTCATGTCTGAGATCTGATAACAAGGGGGGTGGGTGGGGTAACTCTTCTAGTCAGGAAGTGGTTATCAAACTGTTTATTGTTAAAGTAGGGGTAAGCATTAGATAAGATCCAGCAGCAGCACATAACCTGCTTTTGACTGGTTCCAAGTATCAACTTATTGTTCCACGGCTGGTTTAGTGAGTGTAATACCATATAGATAACATTTCCTCAAAGGGGTTGTACCAGAATAACAAGGCACCTGGTTGGGTATTTCCGCCACTCCCATTGAAATGAATAGAGTGCTGACTGCCCAAGCTCAACCAGCGCTCCATTAAGAGTGACATCAATGCTTGGGAAGAATCAAAACCCGCAGTGATAGGAAAACAGGACATGGGAGTTGCATTCTAGAGATCAGCAGGAGTCTCAGTGGTAAAACTCCCACAGATCAGGAAGTCTCCTTATCCCCTGGATAGGAGATAACTTGTTATTCTGATAAACCCCTTTAAGTCTTTTTTATTCCAGGCCTTTCTGGGGAGAACTGAAAAGAACAGAGTTTTCTGTTTTCAGTCTTTTGACCATGGGCCAGGGGTGAATGACATCACTAAATGGATGTGATTGACTCATCGAGCGCCGGCTGTGATTCGCTGCCAGTGCTCACTTTGCTGGAGGCGGGGTATTCAAAGCCTCATTGCCAGCAGAAGGCATCTGTGAGACGAGGAGGACGCTGCACCGCCGCCGGACACCATCGGGAGGCATCGGGACGTCGCGGACCAGGTAAGTACAAGGCCCCTCCTCACCCCCGAAAATAAGACACTGTGCCCTTTTTGGGGAAAAAAAAATAAGACAGTGTCTTATTTTCGGGGAAACACAGTAACCTTTCCTCAGGATAGGATCTCAATAGTTGATCGTGGGGGGATCCTCACTGATCATTTGATTGCCAGCCCATTTCTCATTGTGAACAGAGCCAGAAGCAGACAGTGCTGTCCAAAGTGCAGTGGCCCAGGTTGGTACTACAGGCACAACGACCCATTATATTAAATACATTAACAATGCTGCACTACAGATAGAGGTGTCTGCTTCTGGCTCTGTCCACAAAGACAACTGGCCCAATATCAGCAGATTGGTAGGGATCCCAAGCAGCGGACCCTTTCCAATCAACTATTGATGACCTATTGTGAGGATAGGTCATCAATAGTAAAGTCCTGGGTTGACTGGGTTGATCAGGGAAATGTGGTGGATATAGTATATCTTGACTTTAGTAAAGCATTTGACAAAGTATCTCATACCATAATTATTTAAAAGACGACCAAATATGGGATTGACAAGGCAACTGTTATGTGGATTCACAACTGGCTGAGTGATCGTGTTACGGCACTCTGACCCCCGAGCGCCAGATGGGGTGCCCTGAACTTACCGCACCCCACTGTCCCTGCCTACTTGCCTCGACCTGGCTAACCCCAGGTGGACAACTGGGCGGCGGTCCCTACTCTGGCTAGGGACCTGGCGACTACCTAGATGGAACTAACTGACGGGGGACAGAGTGCCGACAGCAAAGGCAGATGGAATGACCAACAGACAAAGACTGAGCTAAGACAAAGCTTGGGAAGGAACTGACTAGCAACCTAGCGAGCTGACTGAGGAGAACCAACAGACAGGACAGACTAGTAGCAGACAGAACCAATAACTGGTAGTGAGCTCAGGTCACTGCCAGCCTTATAACAGCAAGACTCTGCCCAGGGGCAGAGAGTGGGAGGAGCCAACCCCCCACTCACAGTACAAGAGAGAGGAAGGGGTGCGGGTGGCGCCCTACGGGCAGACCCGCCCACTCCACCGCACACTGGCCACCCCACGTCGCCGGGAGAGCCCTGACACCACAGCTCCAGGATGCCGGAGCCGACGCCAGAGCGGCGAGCGCTGACTGCGGGACCCCACGCCGCGCTGCATGGTAACAGATCGTACTCAAAGAGTGATCATAAATGGCTGCATATCGAAGTGGAAGAATGTCTTAAGCAGGGTACCACAAGGCTCTGTCCTAGGCCCAGTGTTGTGCCACATTTTTATAAATCATCTGGAGGAGGAAATTGATTTAAAACTGATCACATTTGCCGACGACACAAAGCTATGAGGGATAGCTAACACTAGGGAAGAGAGGGAGAGTATTCAAAAAGATCTAGAAAAGCTTGCACAGTGGGCAGCGACTAACAGAATGGTGTTTAACAAGGAGAAATGCAAAGTCCTACATCTGGGCAAGAAAAATGAAAAAAATCACATACAGAATGGGAGGATTTGGGCTAAGCAGCAGCACATGTGAAAAAGACGGGTATACTAATAGATCATAGACTGAACATGAGTCCACAATGTGATACAGCAGCCAAAAAGGCAAACACAATTCTTGGATGTATTAAGAGAAGCATAGAGTCTAGATCACGTGAGGTCATTATCCCCCTCTACTCTTCCTTAGTCAGACATCATCTGGAATACTGTGTCCAGTTCTGGGCACCCCACTTTAAAAAAAGACATAGACAAACTGCAGCAAGTTCAGAGAAGAGTTACTAAGATGGTGAGCGGTCTGCAAATCACGCCCTATGAGGAATGGTTAAAGGATCTGGGAATGTTTGGCTTGCAAATATCCCCTCTCCCTTCTGGCGTCTAGCTTCTATAGCTGTCTGCAGAAATAAACGGGGCAGACGCAGCCCCAACTGGTGGAGATCACTGTCTACATCATTGCAAGATACCCTCCTTGTTGGCAGAACTGGGAAGCGTGACCACAATGAGTAGTAACTCGGCCCAAGCCGTAATCAACAGTGAAGGAACAGACTGATATATGCCGTGGAAGTTTTAAGTTACCAGCAATGCAGTGTGGTCAGTGAATGTGACTCATGATCTACATCAGCTACAGATAAAAAGTAGTACCGAACTATCACTGCCTTTCCACCTACGGATATTGTGGAGGTTATGTGCTGATGATCCTGTTCCGATCCCAACTGCAGACGACCAATCTATTAAACCAGAAACGTATTTACACATACAGTACTTTTAGCTATCTTCATAATTTTCAGCAATCTTCAGGCTGTTGTTCCTAGATCAGACAGTACAAGCGGCAGCATCTCCAAGTTGGGTGGGTGGCTGCTATACGGGCTGCGAGAGGATCATCTGTGAAGAAAATCTTTTCTTGGAGTTATTCTTATGTTTTACTGACAGAACGCTTTTATTGTGTTCCTTCCAACAATTTATCTTTAAGGCATGTTATATGTCACATAATATCTCCCATTATATTCCGAGATGAGAATCAAGGACACGATTGTTTTATAGAAGGGCAAACCCATCATATTGTATAGACAATAGATCATATAAAGGTTATTCCAATATTCATTATAATCTTTCATTTTGCATCACAGTATAACGCTCCCATTGAAATCAATGAGGTCTTGCAGACATGCGCTTAATTGCAGCGCTGGACGGCGCTTTCCAGAGCCATGATTTTCAAGTGAAGTCTGTTCTATATTTGTCCGGTTAGCGCACCCCATCACCCATCACAATGATGGGGTGTGCTAAAACACTCTGACGGCCACAGGGAGCTGCAGCTGCAAGCAAAATTAAAATTGCAAAAGTACAGCGTTTGAAATCGTGGCGCTTTGCAGCATTCCTGTGTGAGAGCGGCCTTAAGACTAGTCCAAAAGAAATACTGGACCATTTCAGTTTAAAGGCTATGGAAACTTCTTGTGCATTAAAAATCAATACACACATGTCTCATTAAGTCCCTGTAGAAGGAAATGATGCACTTATCTGTTTTTGCATTGAGGTTTCCTTCTTATGTATTTAGAAAGCCTCATACTTGATTTACAGGGTCTGCTACATTCAAGTTTGGCTTGAGGGCATTTCCAGGGCTGCTTAGCTAGTCTCTCTCTCTCATGAAGGTGCACAAGCTCAATTCCCTCTCCTCTCTGCTCTTCCAGAGGCTGTGTAGCATAACAGCATCTAATCAATGCTATGCAGGTATCTCTCCTTCTATCTGATCCTCTCTCTGAGTAGTTGTTTGTCTATTCTCCCTCACTGCTGATAAAAGCAGAAAATTCACACAGAGTTTATTACAGCCCTCTGTAATAGTAGCTTTCTATGCTCTTTATACTCCTGATCTCCTTCACCATTCCCTTACACTGCCATACAGCCCTCTGTAAAAATAGCTTTCTCTGCTCTATGTCCTCCTAATCTCCTCCACCATCCTCTAGCACTGTCATACAGCCCTCTGTAATAGTAGCTTTCTCTGCTCTCTGTCCTCCTGATCTCCACATCCCCTTACACAGTCATACAGCTCACTGTAATAGTAGCTTTCTCTGCTCTCTGTCCTCCTGATCTCCTCCACCATCCTCTAGCACTGTCATACAGCCCTCTGTAATAGTAGCTTTCTCTGCTCTCTGTCCTCCTGATCTCCTCTATCATCCCTCAGCACTGTCATGTAGCCCTCTGTAATAGTAGCTGTCTCTGCTCTCTGTCCTCCTGATCTCCTCCACTATCCTCTAGCACTGTCATAGAGCCCTCTGTAATAGTAGCTTTCTCTGCTCTTTATTCTCCTGATCTCCTCCACCATCTTCAGCACTGTCATACAGCCCTCTGTAATAGTAGCTTTATCTGCTCTCTGTCCTCCTCATCTCTTCACCATCCCCAATACTGTCATACAGCCCTCTGTAATAGTAACTTTCTCTACTCTCTGTCTTCCTGATCTCCTCTACTATCCCCTGGCACTGCTATTCAGCCCTCTTTAATAGTAGTTTCTCCTCTCTCTGTCCTCTTGATCTCCTCCACCATTGACCGGCACTGTCATACCACCCTCTGTAATAGTAGCTTTCTCTGCTCTCTATCCTTCTGGCATCCACCACTATCCCCCATCACTATCATACAGCCCTCTGTAATAGTAGCTTTCTCTATTCTCCTGATCTCCTCCACCATCCCCGACACTGTCATACCGCCCTCTGTAATAGTAGCTTTCTCTGCTCCCTTCCCTCTTGATCTCCTCCACCATCCCCCGGCACTGTCATATAGCCATTTGTAATAGTGGTTTTCTCTGCTCTCTATCCTCCTGATCGCCTCCACATCCCTCAGCATTGTCATACAGCCCTCTGTAATAGTAGCTTTCTCTGTTCTCTGTCCTCCTGATCTCCTCCACCATCCCCCCTGACGCTGTCATACAGCCCTTTGTAATAGCTCAGTGGAAAGGCAGTGAATGCACATTCACAGTAAGGGGCAGGCTAGGGGAGAAGCTGTCAGTTTACTCTTACTATCACAGTTTGCTACGTTTTCAGTCCTCCAGTATGCAGTGCCTTGGAAAACAATATAAGCATAGAAATCAATCAGAAAAATTTCATGAAAACCAATTACAAAAAGTATTTGTTTCCAAAAATACAATTATCAATGAGGCCTGTTTGGTTATTTAAATTAATATGATTTATAATTCCATGTAACTTAAGGCATGCATTTCATACAGTGTTTCCATATTTTTGCCCACCCCCTGTAAGGAGTGGACTTAAGTAGTTCTGTGTGGCCGTACCCTTAGGTGGGTGTCTAGAAGGCTGGGATATGAGGAGCTGTGTGGTGGGGACCTCACACTATAGAGGTACTTTAATCATCCCTGTACCTACCTGTGTGATGGATTGAACACCATGGTCACCAGTCATTTCCTTTCCCTGCTGTTTACTTTATACTTATGATCATACAGTACATGCAATTTATATCCCAGTGGATAGCATAAATCTCCAGGTAGCTGCAGCTTGTTCTTACTTATGAGCTGGCAATACAATGTTGTAAATAGAGTTCGTGCGAAACATATTAGAGCCGACTCAGCGTGTTATTTCATTTTACATAGCCTTCCATCGCCCCTTACTATATGTGACCTTACATGAACTAGCATGGGATGCAATGATGTGCCTCATCCCATTACAGTCATTGCACTATCATGGGACACAATTATATCCCTTCTATTATAGCTATTGTACTACCATGAGACGCCGTGATGTGCCTTATAGTATTACACTTATTGCACTTCTTAGTACATAGTTATGTCCCTTCTCCCATTACATTCATTGCACTTTCATGGGACACTATTATGTGCTTCTGCCCAATACACCCATGAGACTTCTAGTGAACACAATTATGTCCTTTCTCCTGTTACAATCATTGGAGTCCCATGGAGTACAATGATGTGCTTCATCCCATTACAGTACATTCATTGCACTTCGGTGGTACATAAATACATGCATTCTCCCATTACACTCATTGCAGTTCTATGGGGCACTGTATAAAAAAAGGTATAGCTTCTCCTTAGGGAGAGCACCTATTGAGAAGACTTATAAGGCCATTTATGCAAATTTATGCAAATGAATAGATGGAATAATGATTCTACAGCGCCACCTGTTGGGAGCCCATGTCATAGATATCTCATCTAGGCAAGCCAACAGTCTACTGTACAGGGGCAAAATCCCTGAATATGTCTATGCACGGTTCTGTTTTTCCTTCTCGGGAACACTCTGACTTTGGCTTATATTCCCAGTGATTGTTTCAAGGCTTGTTAAAAGGTCTGACATTGACTTGCAGGAATGCTGCCTTCCAGTAGGTGGTGCTATTGAGGCATTGTCCCATCTTCCCATTGCCATACATAATTATATCCATTCTGCCATTACACTTATTGCACGTCCATGGTTACAATGATGTGCTTCATGCCAATAGACTCACTGTACCTTCATGGGACACTATAATGTGCCTCATCCCAATACACTCATCAGACTTCCACGGAACACAGTCATGTCCTTTCTCCCGTTTTACGCATCGCATTACCATAGGACACAAAGGCGTAACTTGTCCAATTACAGTGCAGTCATTGCACATCTATGGGACTTAATTATATCCATCCTCCCATTACACTCATTGGTCTTTCATGGGATGCAATGATGTGCCTCCTCCCATTACATTCGTTGTACTACAATGGAACTGAAAATTATCCTTTCTATTACAGTCATTGCACTACCACGGGGCATTATGATGTTCCCTATAGTATTACACTTATTGTACTACATAAGACACAGTTATGTCCCTTCTCCCATTACATTCATTGCACTTCCATAGGACTTTGTGATGTACCTCATCCTAAGGGCTCCCACCCACTGGCGTTTTTTTCTCCACTGCGATGCGATGCTAAGATATTGCTATTCATGAATGAATAGCTAAGAGCTATCTGCCATTGGCTGAGCGCTCAGCCAATAGCTAAGCACTAGCTGCTATTGGCTGAGCCCTCAGCCAATCCGCACAGCCCTTTCAGCGCAGTGGAGAAAAAAACGCCAGTGGGTGGGAGCCCTAATACATCCATTGCACTTTTTCCGGAACACGATTATGTTCTTTCATCTGTTGCACTCATTGACCTACCATGGGATCCAATACAAAACACTAATTGCTCTGCCATGGGGGTACAATGATGTGCCTCATCCTATTCTAGTGGATTCATTGTACCTCAACTGGACATAATGATGCGCTTCATCCCAACACACTCATTGCACTCCAATGGGGCACAACTTTATCCCTTCTATTACAGTCATTGCACTCCCATGGAACACTATAATGTGCCTTATATTATGACATTTATTGCACTTCAGTCCCTTCTCACATTATATTCATTGCACTTCCATGGAACATTGTGATGTGTCCCATCCCAATATACTCATTGCATATCAATGGAACACAATTACCACCTGTCCTTTCTCCCGTTGTACTCATTGCACTTCCATGGGGAACAATGATGCGCCTCATCCCATTACAGTAGATTTGTTGCACTTCTATAGGACATAATTATATCCATTTTCCCATTACACTCACTGACTTCCATGGGAAGGAATAAGGTTCCTCATCCCATTACATTGATTGTACTACCATGGGCCAAAATTATATATCTTCTATTATAGCCATTGTACTACCATGGGACACTATGATGTGCCGTATAGTATTACACTTATTGCACTTCATGGGACAATTGTGTCCCTTATCACATTATATTCATTGTACTTCCATGGGACACTATGATGTGCCTCATCCCATTACCTTGATTGTTCCATCTTCCTTATTTGCATATATTTCCCCGAGCAGCATGGATGGCCTTATAAGTCTCCTAACTCACCTACTAGGTACAATTATATCCCTCCTGACCCAGTCACAGGTCTCTCACTAGCCAAGCCAGGATCCTACTGCACTTTGATAAGGGGCAAAAACTCAGAAACAGCTGTCTGTGTATGAATTCTGACCTGTATAAAGGGTCAGACATTGACTTGCAGGAATGCTGCCATCCAATAGGTGGCACTGCAAAGGTATTGTTCCATCTTCCTTATTTGCATATATTTCTCAGAGAAGCATGCATGGCCTTATAAGTCTTCTCACTCCCCTTCTAGGTGCCCTCCTTAAGGAGAGATGATACCCCTCCTGACCCACTGATTGTAGTATCATGGGCCAAAATTATATATCTTCTATTACAGTCATTGCATTACTATGGGACACTATAGTATGAGTGGAACAGGTTGCCACAGGAGGTGATGAGTTCTCCTTCAATGGAAGTCTTTAAACAGAGGCTGGACAGACATCTGTCTGGGATGATTTAGTGAATCCTGCACTGAGCAGGGGTTGGACCCGATGACCCTGGAGGTCCCTTCCATCTCTACGACTCTATGATTCTAGGACTATGATGTGTATTACACTGCTTGCACTTAATGGGACACAATTATATCCCTTCTCCCATTACATTCTTTGCACTTCCATGGGGCACTTTGCTGTACCTCATCCCAATACACTCATTGCACTTTCAGGGAACTCAATTACCTGCATGTTCTTCTCCTGTTACACTCCTTGCACTTCTACGAAGGGCACAATGATCTGCTTCATCCCAATACTGGCATTCGGTGGTACATAAATACATGCATTCTCCCATTACACTCGTTGCAGTTCTATGGGACATTGTATAAAAAAGGTATAGTTTCTCCTTTGGGAGAGCACCTATTGAGAAGACTTAGAAGGCCATTTATGCAAATGTATGCAAATGAATAGATGGAATAATGATTCTACAGCGCCACCTGTTGGGAGGCCATGTCATAGACATCTCATCTAGGCAAGCCAACAGTCTACTGCACAGGGGCAAAATCCCTGAATCTGTCTATGCATGGTTCTCTTTTCCTTCTCGGGAACACTCTGACTTTGGCTTATATTCCCAGTGATTGTTTCAAGGCTTGTTAAAAGGTCTGACATTGACTTGCAGGAGTGCTGCCTTCCAGTAGGTGGCGCTATTGAGGCATTGTCCCATCTTCCCATTGCCATACATTCGTTGCACTTCTACGGGACATAATTATATCCATTCTACCATTACACTTATTGCACGTCCATGGTTACAATGAAGTGCTTCATGCCAACAGACTCACTGTACCTTCATGGGACACTATAACGTGCCTCATCCCAATACACTCATCAGACTTCCAGGGAACACAGTCATGTCCTTTCTCCCGTTATACGCATGGCATTACCATAGGACACAAAGGCGTACCTTGTCCAATTACAGTGCAGTCATTGCATATCTATGGGACATAATTATATCCATCCTCCCATTACACTCATTGGTCTTCCATGGGATGCAATGATGTGCCTCCTCCCATTACATTCGTTGTACTACAATGGAACTGAAAATTATATCCTTTCTATTACAGTCATTGCACTACCACGGGGCATTATGATGTTCCCTATAGTATTACACTTATTGTACTACATAGGACACAGTCATGTCCCTTCTCCCATTACATTCATTGCACTTCCATGGGACTTTGTGATGTACCTCATCCTAATACATCCATTGCACTTTTCCGGAACACAATTATGTTCTTTCGCCTGTTGCACTCATTGACCTACCATGGGACCCAATACAAAACACTAATTGCTCTGCCATGGGGATACAATGATGTGCCTCATCCCATTATAGTGGATTCATTGTATCTCAACTGGACATAATGATGCGCTTCATCCCAACACACTCATTGCACTCCAATGGGGCACAACTTTATCCCTTCTATTACAGTCATTGCACTCCCATGGAACATTATAATGTGCCTTATATTATGACACTTATTGCACTTCATGGGACACAGCTGAGTCCCTTCTCACATTATATTCATTACACTTCCATGGAGCACTGTGATTTGTCCCATCCCAATATACTCATTGCATATCAATGGAACACAATTGCCGCCTGTCCTTTCTCCCGTTGTACTCATTGCACTTCCATGGGGAACAATGATGCGCCTCATCCCATTACAGTAGATTTGTTACACTTCTATAGGGCATAATTGTATCCATTTTCCCTTTACACTCACTGACTTCCATGGGAAGGAATGAGGTTCCTCATCCCATTACATTGATTGTACTACCATGGGCCAAAATTATATATCTTCTATTATAGCCATTGTACTACCATGGGACACTATGATGTGCCGTATAGTATTACACTTATTGCACTTCATGGGACAATTGTGTCCCTTATCCCATTATATTCATTGTACTTCCATGGGACACTATGTTGTGCCTCATCCCATTACCTTGATTGTTCCATCTTCCTTATTTGCATATATTTCCCCGAGCAGCATGGATGGCCTTATAAGTCTCCTAACTCACCCACTAGGTACAATGATACCCCTCCTGACCTACGTCACAGGCCTCTCACTAGCCAAACCTAGGATCCTACTGCACTTTGATAACGGGCAAAAACTCAGAAACAGCTGTCTGTGTATGGATTCTGACTTGGTTTTCAATTCCCAATCATTGCTCTACAGACCTGTATAAAGGGTCAGACATTGACTTGCAGGAATGCTGCCATCCAGTAGGTGGCGCTGCAGAGATATTGTTCCATCTTCCTTATTTGCATATATTTCTCAGAGAAGCATGCATGGCCTTATAAGTCTTCTCACTCCCCTTCTAGGTGCCCTCCTTAAAGAGAGATGATACCCCTCCTGACCCACTGATTGTAGTATCATGGGCCAAAATTATATATCTTCTATTACAGTCATTACATTACTATGGGACACTATAGTATGAGTGGAACAGGTTGCCACAGGAGGTGATGAGTTCTCCTTCAATGTAAGTCTTTAAACACAGGCTGAACAGACATCTGTCTGGGATGATTTAGTGAATCCTGCACTGAGCAGGGGTTGGACCCGATGGCCTTGGAGGTTCTTCCATCTCTACGACTCCATGATTCTAGGACTATGATGTGTATTACACTTATTGCACTTCATGGGACACAATTATATCCCTTCTCCCATTACATTCCATGGAACACTTTCCTGTACCTCATCCCAATACACTCATTGCACTTTCAGGGAACTCAATTACCTGCATATTCTTCTCCTGTTACACTCCTTGCACTTCTATGAAGGGCCCAATGATCTGCTTCATCCCAATACTGGCATTGCAGTTCCATGGGGTACAATGATGCGCCTCATCCCATTACATTACATTCATTGCACTTCTATTGGACATAATTACATACATTCTCCCATTACACTCATTGCTCTTCCATGGGACACAATGATGTGCTTCATCCCAATGTACTCATAGCACTACCATGGGAGGCAATGATGTGTCTCATCTCATTACCCTCACCGCACTTCCAGGGGCAGAATGATGTCCCTTCTCCCTTTACACTCATTGCACTTCCATTGAATACAATGATGTTCCTCATCTCATTGCACCCCCTTGTCCATACTGGCATTTTTGCAGCGCTCCATGTAATAAATCGCCCCCTTGAGATACATTTCAGTCTAGTTTTATATACATAACAAGGCGCATTTGCCGGAAGCTCGTGTTATTTGCTTTGTCTCTGCTAATAGGCCATGTGAACCCAACGCGATATCTTTAATATGCTTTATTTAAAGTGTCACATTTCATAGGACGCAATCCTGGTGTTATTTAAAGGAAAGCACGTGTGAAAAATATCAGGAGGGAAATCCAAGATAGAGGTCGGCGCTTCTAAGTTTATGCGCTGTTAAAATGTGCCTGGCTGTTGAATTGGATGGTTGAGTTAGTCTTCAGCGAGCGCCCAGGGGCTTCCTAAGTGCGTTCACACATCCATGACGAGAAAATGGCTGACTCATCGCGTCTGGAAATGTGATACAGCCTGTAGAGTTATAGCGTAGAACACATAGATTTCCTATTAGGCTAGAGTCAGATTTCACGGAACTAATAATCCCTTCTTCTAACATCATCCATCATTTCGGCTTTCACCACAGAAGAAGTGTGAATATTTCACTTGGACCCAATAGGTTCCTGACCGTTGTGTCTATTCTTCTCCTTGGTTGACCTCTTTGGAGACATTATAGCTTCATTTCATAATTCTATGTGATTTACTAAAGGATCTCGCCACCGACATGACATAAAACCGTATCACTTGAGTACACTAAATCCACTTTACTGCAACGTATACTACCGTATAATCTTGGCTTTAATTTTTCTTAAAGGGTCACTGACATTTTATTAAGGTTTTGACATGCTGAGACCACCGCCAACTGCTGGGATGAAGAGGCAGAAATATTCATCTTGAGTCAGGTATAATTACGGGGGGTGGGGAAAAATATGGAAACACTATACGAGATTCATGGGATTTAATCATTAGCACTGAGCTGCTCTTTTGAACCCTGCTTGGCTGAGAGTTTTTCCGTCAGATTTGTGTTTACTTCACCTCTTGCGCTGCTCTGGGTGGTTTTGGGAGCATTCTGGTAACAGCAGTTGAGTGGCTCAAACCCCTGATAAATGGAAGCTTGTTGCTCGGGCAGATGTTCACTTCTAGCCAGCACCATCTGTGTCATATTAAGTCCACTTAAAATTGGTCTCTATATGTCTTATTGAAATACGATTTATCATTTATAATCCCACGTAGCTTATGGCATGCATTTTCTACAGTGTTTCTATATTTTTCTCCACCCCTGCAGCTTTTTTTTTGTCTCTACTGGGTTTGGTGGGATTAGGCTTGAAATATAAGCCCTTCCCCGATAATCATCAATAAGTAATATATATATATATATATATATATATTACTCACCTCTCCGGCGCTCAGACGCGTCCTCCTGCTGGCTCCCCTGCAATGCTATTAAGCTCTTTTAGCAGTCGGGGATTTAAAAATCTCCGCCTCCTGAAAGGACTGTGCAGATTGGCTGAGGGCTCAGCCAATAGCAGCTACTGCTTAGCTATTGGCTGAGCGCTCAGCCAATCACACATAGCCCTTAGCTATTCATTCATAATTAGCTATATCTTAGCATGATGCCGACTTTTTTCTCGCACTGCGCTGGGAGACTTTAACTTTACTCTCGCAGCGCAGTGGAGAAAAAAACGCCAGTGAGCGTCCACCCTCAGAGTGTTAAACAGTGCTTTAATGGCTCTTAGGGCTTAAACAGATGAACGTGTTTGCGCATGTTTTTGTGCGCATGAAACTCGTGCCTGCAAAACGTGGTGAGGCGATCCCATTGATTTCAATGGGATAGGAAAACACATCGCAGGGGTACAATGTGCATGCGCGTGTGATGTGAGGTTTTCCATTGAAAAAAATAGAAAACACTTGAAGATCCTCCGGCGCCGCTGAAAGCCCTGCTGGAGGATGGCTAATTTACCTGAAGTAATGGGAAGCGTTTTTAAAGAAAAGTGCCAAGCATCCCCGAGTAAATCGCGAGTTGGCAAGCGCAATATCGGGCCGAGTTTCACAGCCTCGTATCATGCTAACCATGTGTAGGATGCCTCAGCAGAATCACCTCCACCAAAAATCTCCTGAGGCCTCCTGCAGACGGGTGATTTTTTGTGCGGTTTTACGTGCAGAAAATCAGCCGTGGGAACCGCAGCCATTTAGGTTTCAATCATTTTTCTCATATGGAGTGTTTTTTCGCCACTTTTCCGTCGGGCCAAAGAAATACGCTCTATTTTTGTGTGCATTTGTGCACCCGATGTTCAATAGAAGTCTATGGAGGTGTGCAAAGGCGCATCTGTGTGCACGATATCGCACGAGTAACTGCGTGATTTTGCGGTGTTAATTACTAACACCGGTAACTAATTAATCTGTTGAGCCGGTTCAGAACCAGCGTGGTGTCTCCTGCCTGATGTAAACGGGCCCAGCAGCACAGAAAAGGATACTTACCTGCGCAAGGAAAACTCACAAGACGACGTGATCGGGCGCCATTCAGAACGCAATTACGTCACGCTCTCGCGAGCAGCATTACCTCACTCTCCTCTGCAGGAGCCCTGAAGCTGCAATTCTGGACCACGATTTCCTTGCAAATGTTTCAGTTCATCAATATTTCTAGGGTGCCTTGCGTGCACAGCCCTCTTCATCTAATCCCACAACACAAATCTACTTTTTCAATTATTGTTTGGTTGATTTCCTTGTATGCCTTGGGTTATTGTCTTGTTGTATTACCGAGTGTCTCCACAACTTGAGGTTATGTAATTCTTTATATGAGAAAAACAGGTACAATCAATAGTATTTCCCTCCAAAATAAATCTTCTAATTCCGCCGTGCACAGTGATGTCAAATATGTGTACATTTTCTAATGTATGGTGTTGCTATGGGGCCAAAAGAAAGACCCTATTTTAGATTTACATGTATTTTCTTCCCTGGGCTTTAGTCGCAGCCTCTGCACATGGTACCAGTTCACATTGGACTGGAATATAAAATTGGTGTCTACAGATAACTCTAGTATATTTAGTGTATAATATATACTCATTCCAGCTGTACACACTGGAGAATTTTCCTGATGGTCAAAAGAACATGCTTAACCCCTTAGTGACGGTTCCATAGTGTTTTTACATCCTGCCTAAGTGGGCTTTAATCCTAGAGGACGTAAGAATATGCATCCTATTTGGTTTAAAGCCACATGGGCTGAGGACGTGACAGCTCCATGCTGCCGGTGCCCGCAGGTAGCTGACAACATGGAGCCGTCATGGGGGTCCGTGGGGAGTTTTCCCCCGGCAATACGATCGGCTCTTTCCATTGCATTAACCCTTTCCAATTCAATTTGTATCCTGGTTTTCCTAGGGGGCTTACTCTTTTTCTGCTGTTATACAACAGCGCTATATGCTGGCTAAAGCCCGTACTGCATGAGGTGACACGTTGGATAGGCTCCAACAGCAGAGAGGCTGGCAATATACAGTAAGAAAACCCCAACAGATGTGTTTCAACATCGGAGCTGTACAGCCTTAAATCATAATGTCTTCAGAGGTCAGACAGTGGATTGGAAAGGGTTAAAGTAAATAAAAAGTTTTAAAAAGTTAGAGTTTCAGCTCCCCTCGTGGATTGCATCCACGAGGGGCGCTGACACTACTCACCTCCCTCCTCCATGATGACCGCGATGATCTGGTCCGGAACGGACCCCCCGCCGTCTTCTGCGCATGTGCGCCAAAGGAAAAATGGCGGCGCATGCGCAGAAGAGGAGATCGGCGCTGGACATTCGAAATCGCCTGGTTTCCGACTACTGAAAGTAGCCAGAGACCAGGAGATGTCACCAGGGACCACGGTGACTGGTCCCCGGGTCTGTGATCGCAGCTATCCCATGCTATTTTGCAGGCAAATTGCGACCATGTGAAGCTTTGGATTCTGAGGCATTCAATCACATGGGTGATTTTCGGGTGCACTACAAAATTGTGCCATTAAAACGTTAAATCGACGACCATTTTGGACAACGATTTTTCGAGTTGTGTCAAAAGATGGGTCTTGACCTATCCTTTGACAAAAAAACACCATAGACTCCTATGGGAGCTGAAAAAAGGGAAGGGGGGGAGTTTACCTGCATCCTGCACTCGGAAAAGAAGACAGCTGGCTCTATTTAAGCATTAGAAGTTATTCAGCTGACTGACGGAATTCCGCACTGCAGCGTTTGTTTCCCGCGATACGCCCATCTAAATGGATGAGAAAATTAAATTAATTAATCACGGCAATCGATCGGGGCTATTCTTCTATGATGCGATTTTCGGCCAGGATGCGGGCGGTGTAAAATCACAAGGCTCGTGTGAATGAGACCCTAAATACAAAATTTGCATATTATTCAGAGCAAGTCATTGGATTTCTCATAGCTTATAAGCAAACTTTCCCAAACTCTGAATGGAAAACCTGTGTAGCTGTGCAGTGATATAGTGTAAGGGGCTCAGATGATGTTTCTTTGGGAGGGAAAAGGGCGACCTCTACTGGCCGTCATACACTACGAGATTTTGTGCATTTCTCTAGGTCATTAATGGCGAACCTTTTAGAGACCGAGTGCCCAAAGTGCAACCCAAAACCCACTTATTTATCGCAAAGTGTCAATATGTCAGGGGGTGGGGCTTATCACGACGTATGATTTTACCCTCCTCGTTCTAAAAAGGACAGGGCCGCTTCAAAATAGACAGCGTGCAGATTTTAACTGCTTTTTGTATGCGGAAATACTGCAGAATGTCCTCAGCGGTAATAGTGACATCCCACAGCAGCCCCAGCGGTAATAGTGACATCCCACAGTGGCCCCAGCGGTAACAGTGACATCCCACAGCAGCCCAGTAGTAATAGTGGCATCCCACAGTGGCCCCCAGTAGTAATAGTGACATCCCACAGCA
Source organism: Eleutherodactylus coqui (assembly GCF_035609145.1). NCBI lineage: Eukaryota > Metazoa > Chordata > Amphibia > Anura > Eleutherodactylidae > Eleutherodactylus > Eleutherodactylus coqui. The sequence goes on from NC_089847.1 coordinate 109,671,162, forward strand.
GCCCAATAGTAATAGTGACATCCCACAGCTGCCCCCAGTAGTAATAATGACATCCCACAGTGACCCCCAGTAGTAATAGTGACATCCCCAGCCGCCCAGCAGTAATAGTGACATCCCACAGCGGCCCCAGTATTAATAATGACATCCCACAGTGGCCCCCAGTAGTAATAGTGACATCCCCAGCCGCCCAGCAGTAATAGTGACATCCCACAGCGGCCCCAGTAGTAATAATGACATCCCACAGCGGCCCCAGTAGTAATAGTGACATCCCACAGCAACCCCCAGTAGTAATAATGACATCCCACAGCGGCCCCCAGTCGTAATAGTGACATCCCACAATGGCCCCAGCAGTAATAGTGACATCCCCCAGTGGTAACAGTGAGATCCCACAGCATTCCCCAGTAGTAATAGTGACACAATGGCCCCAGTAGTAATAGTGACATACCACAATGGCCCCAGCAGTAATAGTGACATCCCACGGCGGCCCCAGTGGTAATAGTGACATCCCACAGCGGCCACCAGTAGTAATAGTGACAGCCCACAGCGGCCACCAGTAGTAATAGTGACATCCCACAGCAGTCCGCAGTAGTAATAGTGACAAACTGCAGTGGCCCCCAGTAGTAATAGTGACATCCCCAGCCGCCCAGCAGTAAAAGTGACATCCCACAGCGGCCCCAGTAGTAATAATGACATCCCACAGCGGCCACCAGTAGTAATAGTGACATCCCACAGCAACCCCCAGTAGTAATATTGACATCCCACAGCGGCCCCCAGTCGTAATAGTGACATCCCACAATGGCCCCAGCAGTAATAGTGACATCCCACGGCGGCCCCAGTGGTAATAGTGACATCCCCCAATGGTAACAGTGAGATCCCACAGCATCCCCTAGTAGTAATAGTGACACAATGGCCCTAGTAGTAATAATGACATCCCACAATGGCCCCAGCAGTAATAGTGACATTCCACAGAAGCCCCAGTGGTAACAGTGAGATCCCACAGCATCCCCCAGTAGTAATAGTGACACAATGGCCCTAGTAGTAATAGTGACCCCCCACAGTGGCCCCAGTAATAATAGTGACATTTCACAGTGGCCCCAGTAGTAATAGTGCCCCCCACAGCAGCCCTAGTAGTAATAGTGACCCCCTGAGACCCATATACTTACCCCATCCTCCTCGTTGAGATCAGATGGGATGTCTGAAAGACTGGGCATGATAAAGATGTGCACGGGTTTGGAGTACTTGGGCGGGAACTGTAGGAGCTGGACACTGGGTGGGAGAACGAAACTTAGGAGAGTGATCCCAGTGAGCCTTGAGGGACTGCTATGAGATAATGGCACAAGATAGGAGGGTGTCTGTAACTGCAAAGTTACAGACATCAGGACCAACATTGCTGAGAGAATAAAGCTGCAAGGACAGCTAGAGAGACAGCTACAGCTAGAGAGACTGCTACAAAGGATTCACATCATCCTGAAGCTCTGTGCATCTGGATACCCCCAACAAACATCCAAAGATGCTTCACCTGCACTATGGTACCAAGCACGGTAGAAATCCGTAAGTGAGGAGGGCTCTCAGAAAAAAACTGATATGTGCACACAGATAGAGACTTAAGAGCAGGCTTGCCAGTTGAAAATACGCAAGCTAAAGGCAAAGCCAAAGAAGTTCATATTCCATCAACTTAACATTAGTTTGGTTATCCAACCTTTCTGTAATAACTTCATTCTGCTTATCTATTAATGGAAGCTTCTATTGCCAACTTATTTTTCAAGTTTATTTGTTAATTAATGTTGAAACAAACTGGCAATTATTCACTGTGTCACAAAAAAATATGTTTTTAATTTTTACTGGATAAACGTTTTGTGTTTCTTAGAGTTTTGGGTGCCGATTCCAACTTTATACTCACATTTTGACTGTCAGGAACAGATTTACAAACAAGAACCTTACAATAAAATAAAGAAATGTAGAAATAATTGCGATTAAATATGTTTTAGGTCTTAAAGGGGTTGTCCCGCGAAAGCAAGTGGGGTTATACACTTCTGTATGGCCATATTAATGCACTTTGTAATGTACATTGTGCATTAATTATGAGCCATACAGAAGTTATCAGAAGTTATTCACTTACCTGTTCCGTTGCTAGCGTCCTCGTCTCCATGGTGCCGTCTAATTTTCAGCGTCTAATCGCCAGATTAGACGCGCTTGCGCAGTCCGGGTCTTCTTCTTTTCTCAATGGGGCCGCTCGTGCCGGAGAGCGGCTCCGTGTAGCTCCGCCCCGTCACGTGCCGATTCCAGCCAATCAGGAGGCTGGAATCGGCAATGGACCGCACAGAAGAGCTGCGGTCCACCGAGGGAGAAGATCCCGGCGGCCATCTTCAACCGGTAAGTAAGAAGTCACCGGAGCGCGGGGATTCAGGTAAGCGCTGTGTGGATTTTTTTTTAGGTCCCTGCATCGGGTTTGTCTCGCGCCGAATGGGGGGGGGGCTGTTGAAAAAAAAAAACCCGTTTCGGCGCGGGACAACCCCTTTAAACACGTGGGCGTGTTTTTGTACCGTTTTGCGGATGTAAAAAAACGGGTCGAAATAAAACCATTGATTTATTTTTCCACGGACGGAGCCCTGCGCAGGCTTGTTTTTTGCGTGACAAGCTGTCGTTTTGTATTGGTATCATTCTTGCCTTTTTGATCAATTTTATTGCCTTGTTTTTGGAAGGCAAAAAGTATAAAATAATTATTTTGTCTCCGTCTTTTAGGTGGGGGGGAGGGTGTTATGTTTTTTGCTGTACAGAATAAATTATGTATTAAACTTATTGTACATGTTGTTACAAACAGCGGAAAATGCATAAAAAGGCTTTTTTTTTTTTTTTTAATGTTTTTTGACACTATTTTTATTTAGTTTTTATTTTCTTGTAGGGAACTTGAACCATAAAAGCTCTTATGGCTATGATAATGCATTGCAGTACTTCTGTACTGCAATACATTATCACCCACAATAGCAATCGCAGTGTCTGGCATCCGTTTGCCATAGCAACTAGAGATGAGCGAGCACACTCGTCCGAGCTTGATGCTCGTTCGAGCATTAGGGCGTTTGAGATGCTCGTTACTCTAGAAGAGCACCACGCGGTACTTGAGTCAATTCCATTTCCTTCCCCACATGTTTAGCGCCATTTTTTAGCCAATAGACATGCAGGGAAGGCATTACCACTTCCTCCTGTGACGTGCCAGCCCTATCCCACCCCGCTGCAGTGAGTGGCTGGCGATATCAAGTGACCGCCGAGTACTTAAAGCTCGCCTCAGACACACGCTGGCAGAGATTAGGGAAAGTGCTGCTGCTTATTCAAGGATAGTGTTAGTGTAGGATCCTGTCCTCAAGAACCCCAACGGTCCTTCTTAGGGTCACATCTGACCGTGTGCATTACTGTTGTGGCTGCTGGGAGCAGTTTTGCACCAAATTTTTTTTTTTCATTTCGGGCTGTGCAGGCTATTACAGCTATAGCGTTCTCAGTCTGCAGTCTGTAATACAGAGTATAGGGAAAGTGCTGCTGAGTTAGGGAAAGTGGTAGTGTAGGATCCTGTCTGCAAGAACCCCAACGGTCCTTCTTAGGGCTACCTCTGACCGTCTGCATTTTACAGGGTGTCTGGTGGGAGTTGTAGTGCATCACTATTGCACAGCTAGCCCTTTTTGCAGCCTTCCGTATAATTTTTTTCTGGCTGCAGTTTGCGTTACAATACCGCTCTCAGCCTCAAACTGTACGCCAATAATTCCATAATTTGTTACACCGGTCTGTGTCTGCAGTGAACTTAAAGGGGTTGTCCCGCGAAAGCAAGTGGGGTTCAGCACTTCTGTATGGCCATATTAATGCACTTTGTAATGTACATCGTGCATTAATTATGAGCCATACAGAAGTTATTCACTTACCTGTTCCGTTGCTAGCGTCCTCGTCTCCATGGAGCCGTCTAATTTCAGTGTCTAATCGTCCGATTAGACGCGCTTGCGCAGTCCGGTCTTCTCCCTTCTGAATGGGGCCGCTCGTGCCGGAGAGCTGCTCCTCGTAGCTCCGCCCCGTCACGTGTGCCGATTCCAGCCAATCAGGAGGCTGGAATCGGCAATGGAACGCACAGAGCCCATGGTGCACCATGGGAGAAGACCTGCGGTCCACCGTGGGTGAAGATCCCGGCGGCCATCTTCGCAAGGTAAGTAAGAAGTCACCGGAGCGCGGGGATTCGGGTAAGTACTATCCGTTTTTGTTTTTTTTAAACCCCTGCATCGGGTTTGTCTCGCGCCGAACGGGGGGGGGGCTATTGAAAAAAAAAAACCCGTTTCGGCGCGGGACAACCCTTTAACGCACAGCGTACGGCCACAGCCACTGATAGGGGGAAAGTCATATACACGCTATATAGCCTGCATTCTTTTTCAGAAAATGTTTTTTTTAAAAAGCTCCTTCGTTGGGCTACCCCTGACCGTCTGAATTTTACAGGGTGTCTGGTGGGAGTTGTAGTGCATCACTATTGCACAGCTGGGCCTGTTTGCAGCCTTCTGTATTCTTTGTTTCTGCCTGGAGTTAGCGTTACAATACCGCTCTCAGCGTGAAAGTGTACGCAAATAATTCCATAATTATTTACACCGCTCTGTGTCTGCTCTATTCGTAATCCACCATGCTGAGGGGTAGGGGTCGAGGACGTGGACGCGGGCGAGGACGTGGAGGTCCAAGTAAGGGTGAGGGCACAGGCCGAGCTCCTGGTCCAGGTGAATCACAGCCGGCTGCTGCGGGATTAGGAGAGAGGCAAGTTTCTGGGGTCCCCAGCTTCATATCACAATTTATGGGTCCGCATGGTAGAGCTTTATTACAAACAGAGCAGTGTGAGCAGGTCCTGTCGTGGATGGCAGAAAATGCATCCAGCAATGTATCGACCACCCAGTCTTCTACGCAGTCCACTGCCGCAACTCTGAATCCTCTGGCTGCTGCTCCTCCTTCCTCCCAGCCTCCTGACTCCATGAAAATGACACATTCTGATGAGCAGGCAGACTCCCAGGAACTGTTCTCGGGTCCCTGCCTTGATTGGGAAAAAATGGTTCCTCTCTCACCTGAGGAGTTTGTCGTGACCGATGCCCAACCTTTGGAAAGTTCCCGGGGTCCGGTTGATGAGGCTGGGGACTTCCGGCAACTGTCTCAAGAGCTTTCAGTGGGTGAGGAGGACGATGATGATGAGACACAGCTGTCTATCAGTGAGGTAGTAAGGGCAGTAAGTACGAGGGAGGAGCGCACAGAGGATTCGGAGGAAGAGCAGCTGGACGATGAGGTGACTGACCCCACCTGGTTTGCTAAGCCAACTCAGGACAGGTCTTCAGAGAGGGAGGCAAGTGCAGCAGCAGGACAGGTTGGAAGAGCCAGTAGAGTGGCCAGGGGTAGAGGCAGGGCCAGAGCGAAGAATCCCCCAACTGTTTCCCAAAGCACCCCCTCGCGCCAAGCCACCATGCAGAGGCCTAGGTGTTCAAAGGTGTGGATGTTTTTCAGTGAGAGCGAAGACGACCGACGAACAGTGGTGTGCAACCTGTGTCGCGCCAAGATCAGCCGGGGAGCCACCACTACCAGCCTCACCACCACCAGCATGCGCAGGCATATGATGGCCAAGCACCACACAAGGTGGGACGAAGGCCGTTCACTGCCTCCGGGTCACACCACTGCCTCTTCCCCTGTGCCCCAACCTGCCACTCAGATCCAACCCCCCTCTCAGGACACAGGCACGAGCGCCTCCCGGCCTGCACCCACAACCTCACCTCCGCTGTCCTCGACCCCATCCAGCAATGTCTCTCAGTGCAGCATCCAGCTGTCGCTAGCGCAAGCGTTGGAGCGCGAGCGCAAATACGCCGCCACGCACCCGCACGCTCAAGCTTTAAACATGCACATTGCCAAATTAATCAGCCTGGAGATGCTGCCGAACAGGCTTGTGGAAACGGAGGCTTTCAAAAACATGATGGCAGCGGCGGTCTCACGCTACTCGGTCTCCAGTCACCATTATTTTTCCCGGTGTGCCGTCCCAGCCCTACAGCAGCACGTCTCCGGCAACATCAATCGTGCCCTCACCAACACGGTTACTGGGAAGGTCCACTTAACCACGGACACGTGGACAAGTACTGGCGGGCAGGGCCACTATATCTCCCTGACGGCACATTGGGTGAATTTGGTGGAGGCTGGGACCGAGTCAGAGCTTGGGACCGCACACGTCCTACCCACACCCAGAATAGCGGGTCCTTCCTCGGTTCTGGTATCTGCGGCGGTCTATGCCACCTCCTCTAAACCCTCCCCCTCCTGCTCCTCCTATGCAACCTCTACCTCTCAATTAAGAAATGTGAGCAGCACGTCGCCAGCAGTCGGTGTGGCACGGCGCGGCAGGTGACAAGAGGCTCACGGCCTCCGAGCTGTTGCAGGGTCTGACAGAGCAGACCGACCTCTGGCTTTCGCTGTTGAGCCTGCAACCGGGCATGTTCATGTGTGACAATGGCCGTAACCTGGTGGCAGCTCTGCAGCTCGGCAGCCTCACACACGTGCCATGCCTAGCCCACGTCTTCAATCTGGTGGTTTCTGAAAAACTACCCGCACTTATCTGACCTGCTCGGCAAGGTGCGCCATGTCTGCTCACATTTCCACAAATGTCCACCACAGACGCTGCCACCCTGAGGACCCTGCAACATCGGTTTAATCTGCCAGAGCACCGACTGCTGTGCGACATGCCCACATGGTGAAATTGTACGCTGCACATGTTGGCCAGGCTCTATGAGCAGCATAGAGCAATAGTGGAATACCAATTCTTTACCGAGGAGTAGGCCTGGATGGCAGACATCTGCCAGGTCCTCAGAAACTTTGAGGAGTCTACCCAGATGGTGAGCGGCGATGCGGCAATCATTAGCGTTACTATCCCGCTACTATGCCTGCTGAGAAGTTCGCTGCAAGGCATAAAGGCCGACACTTTGCAGTTGAAACAGGAGACGGGGGATGACAGTATGTCGCTTGATAGCCAGACCACCCTCATGTCTATATCTCAGAGCGTTTTGGAGGAGGGGGAAGAGCAGGAGGAGGGGGAAGAGACAGCTGGGCACTCTGCAGAGGGTACCCATGCTGCTTGCCTCTCATCTGTTCAGCGTGTATGGGCTGTAGAGGAGGAGGATCCTGAAAGTCATCTTCCTAGCAAGGACAGCCATGCCTTGCGTACTGGCACCCTGGCACACATGGCTGACTTCATGTTAGGCTGCCTTTCTCGTGACCCTCGCATTCTGGCCAACACGGATTAATAGGTGTACACCCTTCTCGACCCACGGTACAAGGAGAACCTTCTCACTCTCATTCCTGAAGAGGAAAGGGGTTCGAAAGTGATGCAATACCACAGGGCCCTGGTGGACAAAGTGATGCTAAACTTCCCATCTGACAGCGCTAGCGGCAGAAGGCGAAGATCCGAGGGCCAAGTAGCAGGGGAGGCGCGGAGCTCAGGCAGCATGTTCAGCACAGGCAGGGGAACACTCTCCAAGGCCTTTGCCAGCTTTATGGCTCCCCAGCAAGACTGTGTCGCCACTCCCCAGTCAAGGCTGAGTCGGAGGGAGCACTGTAAAAAGATAGTGGGGGAGTACGTAGCCGATGGTACCCCCGTCCTCCGTGATGCCTCTGCTCCATACAACTATTGGGTGTCAAAGCTGGACACATGGCACCAACTTGCGCTGCATACCCTGGAGGTGCTGGCTTGCCCTGCCGCTAGCGTCTTGTCAGAGAGAGTGTTTAGTGCAGCTGGAGGAATCATCACGGATAAGCGTACCCGACTGTCAACTGCCAGTGCCGACATGCTTACACTCATAAAGATGAACAAAGCCTGGATTTCCCCAGACTTCTCTTCTCCACCGGCGGAGAGCAGCAGAGCCTAAATATTCTTCTCGCTGCAACCGCAGATAAAAGCACTCTTCTCTATCACTGGAAAAACGGGGCATTTAGCTTTGTCAATCTGTCTCTGATATTGGTCCTCCTCCTGCTACTCCTCCTCCAGAAGCAACATGTCATCGCGCTGAACTGCCAATTTTTCTGTGGCCCAAAAGGCTCATATAACAATTTTTTTTACAATTTTTTAAAGTTTCAAAAGTATTCATACTTTAACATGAACCAATTTTTTTTAACAGGGCTGCCTCCAGGCTCTGTTACAAATTCAGTAACAGCGAGCTGTATCTTTCAAAACATATTTATGGGTTTCACCTGCCCTCTCGGTTGACAAATTTTTCAGAGGTACACTTGTACTCTTGGTACACTTATTTTTTGGGCCCACGCCTACACTCTTATACAACTAATTTTTCCGCCCTTCGCTTACACTCATGGTACCCCAATGTTTCAGAGGTTCGCCTATACTATTACTACAGACATTTTACTGGGGTCTGCCTGCCTATACTTCTGCCACAGTAATGTTACAGGGGTCTGCCTTTACTTCTGCCACGTAAATGTTACAGGGGTCTGCCTATAATTCTGCTACAAGAATGTTACTGGGGTCTGCCTATACTTCTACTACAAGATTGTTACTGGGGTCTGCTTATACTTCTGCCACGTAAATGTTACAAGGGTCTGCCTATACTGCTGCTAAAAAAATGTTACAGGGGTCTGCCTATACTTCTGCCACATGAATGTTACAGGGGTCTGCCTATGCTGTTGCCACTTAAATGTTATAGGGGTCTGCCTATACTTCTGCTACAAGAATGTTACAGGTGTCTGCCTATACTGCTGCTACCGAAATGTTGCAGGGATCTGCCTATACTTCTACTACAGAAATGCTACTGGGGTCTGCCCATACTTCTACTACAGAAATGGTGCTGGGGTCGGCCTATACCTCTGCTACAAGAATGTTACTGGCGTCTGCCTATACTGCTGCTACAAAAATGTTACAGGGGTCTGCCTATACTTCTGCCACATAAATGTTACAGGGGTCTGCCTATAGCTCTGCTACATAAATGTTACAGGGGTCTGCCTATACTGCTGACACTTAAATGTTACAGGGGTCTGCCTATACTTCAGCTACAAGAATGTTACTGGTGTCTGCCTATACTTCTGCCACATAAATGTACAGGGGTCTGCCTATACTGCTGCTCCAGAAATGTTACAGGGGTCTGCCTATACTTCTGCCACGTAAATGTTACAGGGGTCTGCCTATACTGTTGCCACTTAAATGTTATAGGGGTCTGCCTATACTTCTGCTACAAGAATGTTACAGGCATCTGCCTATACTGCTGCTACAGAAATGTTGCAGGGGTCTGCCTATACTTCAACTACAGAAATGTTACTGGGGTCTGCCTATACTTCTACTACAGAAATGGTGCTGGGGTCTGCCTATACTGCTGCCACTTAAGTGTTAAAGGGGTCTGCCTATACTTCTGCTACAAGAATGTTACTTGGGTCTGCCTATATTTCTGCTACAAAAATGTTACAGGGGTCTGCCTATACTTCTGCCACATAAATGTTACAGGGGTCTGCCTATAGCTCTGCTACATAAATGTTACAGGGGTCTGTCTATACTGCTGCCACTTAAATGTTACAGGGGTCTGCCTATACTTCAGCTACTAGAATGTTACTGGTGTCTGCCTACACTTCTGCCACATAAATGTACAAGGGTCTGCCTATACTGCTGCTCCAGAAATGTTACAAGGGTCTGCCTATACTGCTGCTACAGAAATGTTACTGGGGTCTGCATATACTTCTACTACAGACATGTTACTGGGGTCTGCCTATACTTCTACTACAGAAATGGTGCTGGGGTCTGCCTATACTGCTGCCACTTAAATGTTACAGGGGTCTGCCTATACTTCTGCTACAAGAATGTTACAGGGGTCTGCCTATACTTCTGCCACGTAAATGTTACAGGGGTCTGCCTATACTGCTGCTACAAAAATGTTACAGGGGTTTCCGTATACTTCTGCCACGTAAATGTTACAGGGGTCTGCCTATACTGCTGCTACATAAATGTTACAGGGGTCTGCCTATACTTCTGCCACGTAAATGTTACAGGGATCTGCCTATACTGCTGCTACAGAAATGTTGCTGGGGTCGGCCTATACCTCTGCTGCAAGAATGTTACTTGGGTCTGCCTATACTGCTGCTACAAAAATGTTACAGGGGTCTGCTTATACTTCTGCCACATAAATATTACAGGGGTCTGCCTATAGCTCTGCTACATAAATGTTACAGGGGTCTGCCTATACTGCTGCCAATAAATGTTACAGGGGTCTGCCTATACTTCAGCTACAAGAATGTTACTGGGGTCTGCCTATACTTCTACCACATAAATGTACAGGGGTCTGCCTATACTGCTGCTCCAGAAATGTTACAGGGGTCTGCCTATACTTCTGCCACGTAAATGTTACAGGGGTCTGCCTATACTGTTGCCACTTAAATGTTATAGGGGTCTGCCTATACTTCTGCTACAAGAATGTTACAGGCATCTGCCTATACTGCTGCTACAGAAATGTTGCAGGGGTCTGCCTATACTTCTACTACAGAAATGTTACTGGGGTCTGCCTATACTTCTACTACAGAAATGGTGCTGGGGTCTGCCTATACTGCTGCCACTTAAGTGTTAAAGGGGTCTGCCTATACTTCTGCTACAAGAATGTTACTGGGGTCTGCCTATACTGCTGCTACAAAAATGTTACAGGGGTCTGCCTATACTTCTGCCACATAAATGTTACAGGGATCTGCCTATAGCTCTGCTACATAAATGTTACAGGCGTCTGCCTATACTGCTGCCACTTAAATGTTACAGGGGTTTTCCTATACTTCTGCCACATATATGTTACAGGGGTCTGCCTATGCTGCTGCTACATAAATGTTACAGGGGTCTGCCTATACTTCTGCCACGTAAATGTTACAGGGGTCTGCCTATACTGCTGCTACAGAAATGTTGCAGGGATCTGCCTATACCTCTACTACAGAAATGCTACAGGGGTCTGCCTATACTTCTACTACAGAAATGGTGCTGGGGTTGGCCTATACCTCTGCTGCAAGAATGTTACTTGAGTCTGCCTATACTGCTGCTACAAAAATGTTACAGGGGTCTGCCTATACTTCTGCCACATAAATGTTACAGGGGTCTGCCTATAGCTCTGCTACATAAATGTTACAGGGGTCTGCCTATACAGCTGCCAATAAATGTTACAGGGGTCTGCCTATACTTCAGCTACAAGAATGTTACTGGGGTCTGCCTATACTTCTGCCACATAAACGTACAGGGGTCTGCCTATACTGCTGCTCCAGAAATGTTACAGGGGTCTGCCTATACTTCTGCCACGTAAATGTTACAGGGGTCTGCCTATACTGTTGCCACTTAAATGTTATAGGGGTCTGCCTATACTTCTGCTACAAGAATGTTACAGGCATCTGCCTATACTGCTGCTACAGAAATATTGCAGGGGTCTGCCTATACTTCTACTACAGAAATGTTACTGGGGTCTGCCTATACTTCTACTACAGAAATGGTGCTGGGGTCTGCCTATACTGCTGCCACTTAAGTGTTAAAGGGGTCTGCCTATACTTCTGCTACAAGAATGTTACTGGGGTCTGCCTATACTGCTGCTACAAAAATGTTACAGGGGTCTGCCTATACTTCTGCCACATAAATGTTACAGGGATCTGCCTATAGCTCTGCTACATAAATGTTACAGGGGTCTGCCTATACTGCTGCCACTTAAATGTTACAGGGGTCTGCCTATACTTCTGCCACATAAATGTACAGGGGTATGCCTATACTGCTGCTCCATCAATGTTACAGGGGTCTGCCTATACTTCTGCCACGTAAATGTTACAGGTGTCTGCCTATACTGCTGCTCCATAAATGTTACAGTTGTCTGCCTATACTGCTGCCACTTAAATGTTACAGGGGTCTGCCTATACTTCTGCTACAAGAATGTTACTGGATTCTGCCTATACTTCTGCCACGTAAATGTTACAGGGGTCTGCCAATACTGCTGCTCCATAAATGTTACAGGCGTCTACCTATACTGCTGCCACGTAAATGTTACAGGGGTCTGCCTATACTTCTACAGAAATGTTACTGGGGTCTGCCTATACTTCTACTACAGAAATGGTGCTGGGGTCTGCCTATACCGCTGCTACAGAAATGATACTGGGGTCTGCCTATACTGCTGCTACATAAATGTTACTGGGGTCTGCCTATACTTCTGCCACGTAAATGTTACAGGGGTCTGCCTATACTGCTGCTACAGAAATGTTACAGGGGTCTGTCTGTACTTCTACTACAGAAATGTTACTGGGGTCTGCCTATGCTTCTACTACAGAAATGTTACTGGGGTCTGCCTATTCTTCTAGTACAGAAATGGTGCTGGGGTTTGCCTATACTGCTGCAACCGAAATGTTACTGGGGTCTGCTTATACCTTTTCTACTGGAATGTTACAGGGGTCTGTTTATACTATGGGTGCACACAGACTTCCCATCGCAGTGTTTTACCTATCTGGCCCAAAAACACTCACTGACTAGGGCATGAATTGTGTTCCGAGGCCAATATGTATTTTCTCTCGTGTTACCACAGTTATCAGAGAAACTCGTTTGGGCCACAGAAGAGGAGCGTTACTGCCTTAATGAGACATTCACAGCTGTACTAGCATCAGAGTTCGCTCTATGCCTGCAATTGCTGAGGGTTTGTGCAGAGGCCTATGTCCTCGGCGCAGTGAAAGTCTGCCATGTTTGGGCACTCTGATTTCTTCATGGTTCATGTCTTGGGTCGCCTTGGACACACGTATGCTGTAGGTGCACACAGACTTCCCATTGCGGTGATTTACCTGTCTGGCACAAAGACACTGACTGACTTGGGAAGGGTGCAGAGTGCAGATGGCTTTTCCCTTGCGGTGTCGATTGGGCTATCCGACACCTACACAGAATGAATCGTGTGTGGGCACATGGATTCCCCATTGCTATATAACTCGTGGCACCTTGGGTCACACAAGATGGAGGCTGGGAACGAGCTTGACCCTGGGCCCGCTCACGTGAAGGTCGGATGTCAATTTCTCATCAATTCTCAACAGCATTGTGGGCTATCGCCCACCCCTTTCGAAGAGGGTCGCTGCCTGGCCCTGCCAACCCTCTGCAGTGTGTGCCTCCGGTTCCTCCTCATCGCAGACGCACTTGGAAATAGACATGAGGATGGTGTGGCTATGAAGCAAGCGTGTGGCATGAGGGCAGCTGAAGGCTGTGCAGGGACACTTTTGTGTGCGCTGTGGACACTGGGTCGTGCGGGGGGTTGGGCAGCATGTAACCCAGGAGAAGAGGCAGCGGTGTGTCCCGCAGGCAGTGATTGTGCTTAGTTGCAGGTAATGTGGTGCTTTGCTAAGGTATGCCTTGCTAATGAGGGTTTGTCCAAAGTAAAAATTGTTAGGGGGGGGGGCAGGCTCTTGCCCTTGTTGTGGCTTAATAGTGGGACCTGGGAGCCTGAGATGCAGCCCTGCATGCTGCCCCTGTCCTGCCCTATCCGTTTCTGTGGTGTTTCGATGGATTTCGGATGTTTTCTGGTTTTTCACAACTGAAGACCTATCCGGAGCATCGGTCATATACAAAAATGCTCGAGTCGCCCATTGACTTCAATGGGGTTCATTACTCGAAACGAGCTCTCAAGCATTGCGAAAGGTTCGACTGGAGCAACGAGCACCCGAGCATTTTGGTGCTCGCTCATCTCTAACAGCAACCTATCGGCCCTCTGCATCATCGTACCTTGCAGAGGGCCAATGAAGTCACAGAGGGTGCGCACTCCGTCTGTGAAACCTTTACATGCTACAATGTACATTGATCGCGGCATGTAAGGGGTTAAGAACGGGGATCAGTGTTCTCATCAATTCCCGCTGTAGCAGCGGGAAGCCAGCTTGCTCCCTCTGTGGGTTGGGTGGTGTAGACTCACTTCTGAGCCCACCGCATCCGAAGGACCATTGCATTAACTACCACCCTGCCAGGATGTAAACTTACGTCCTGTGGCATTAAGGGGTTAAGTATTGATTTGATACATTTTTGCTACATGAAGCCCCATATGGTTGTAATGGTTGATACACTGTAACAAAATGGTACTATATTTAATATCCTTTTAAATCCACTCATCTGAGCGGGCATACGGATGTTCTATTCTTTCAATGTGTGCAGAATACCGCGGGTGATGATCGCGGATTCCGCAATTGAAATCCGGTCAGGTGAGATCGGCCTTGCACAGTGTTTCCCGCATGTCCTATTGTATTTTGTGCGCATTTGACTTCTACGGAAGCTTTGAGCGTGAAAATGTGCAGGAAAATAAAGCATGCTACGCTTTTTTTATGCACAAGAAAAAAAAAATATGTGAACGAGCCCTCTGAAATCAATTGGCTCTATTCTCAGTGTATTGTACGCATAATTTCTGCATCAACTGCGTGAAAGCGGCCTAAGGCCTCGATCAGACGACAATTTTTTGCCGCGATGTGCGGATGCGCATGCGATCTGCGCATATACAGAACCATTGCTTCGCAATGGGATCGGTCACATGTCCGCTTTTTATGCGGATATGCGATAAATTATAGGACACGATGAATCGCAAATCGCGCCTATCTGCGTTTTGCGATTCCTTGTGTTCTATATATGCGCTCAAAGGGGCTGGCGGCAGCAGCGCCGACCCCATTGAGAACATATACTATAAAGATCATTCTCCTCTGCCACAGCTGTAACAGCTGTGGCAGAGAAGAATGATGTTTGCCCATTGAATTCAATGGAGCCGGCAATACAGCCGGCTCCATTGAAAGCAATAGGCTGCCGGCGAGTGCGGCATGAATTTTCGGGAAGGCCTTGAAAATATAAGCCCTTGTCTGAAAACCATCCAAAAATGTGTAAAAATAAAAAAAATATATATACTCACCTTGTCCCTGCACCAGGAGTTCAGCCGCGGCCGGCTGGCAGTTCTCCTGAACTGCTCTGTGTAGTATTCAGCAGGCGGGGATTTAAAATCCCCGCCTGCTGAATGGACTGCCTCTGATTGGTCACAGCCCTCACCAATCAGAGGCAGCTCTCACTCACCCATTCATGAATTCATGAATGGGTGAGTGAGTGCTGCCTCTGATTGGCTCAGCGCAAGGACCAATCAGGGGCAGCTCTCAGCTATTGAATGACAGCTGAGAGCTGCCCCTGATTGGTGAGGGCTGATGGTCCACACGGCTCGCCGTCAGACACGCGCAGTACAGATTTTTTTTAAACTCCGGCTTTTCCCGCGGAATCCGCGGCCTGGGAGTCAGATGACTTCCATTGACTTTAATGGAAGTCGTCCTTGCAGAATCCCCAGGAAAATTGAGCATGCTGCGATTTTTCATCTGTGAGAAGAAACCGCAATTGATTTCCGCTCGTGTGCATGAAGAATCATTTTTGCATTGCATGCTATGAGCGGTATTTGCTGCAGAATTTGAAATTGTCCGTCCACTCTGGATTCCACAATTCAAATCCGCCCGTTTGCATTCACCCTAAGGCTTTATTCACACGAGCGTGTATATGCAGCTATTTAACTACGTAAATCCAACGGCCATCAGAAAGAATGCTTTGGATTCAATGCATTCATTCAGCTGGCGCAGCGTATTTACGCTCGTGTGAATAAAGCCCTGGGGGCTCCTTCACAATGGCGAGAGAAAATTGCACGATTTTCACACAATGTGAGAATGAGTAAAAACGCAAAATTATGAAACCAATGATTTTCAATGGTTTTCTTCACATCTGCAATGTTTTCACTCAAGCGAGGTTTCGAGAAAAAAAATTGCGCCATGTCCTTTCTCTCTATGGAGCCTCCTTTTTGTTGCATCGCAAAGCACAAACTTTCGATTTTCGTGCAATGCGATTTTAACATTTGAAAGTCCTATTGACTTCTGCGAAAAAAATTGCACTTTTTTCTCGAGGGGGCGCGAGCGATGCAATGCAAGATTATCCTAAAAAATAAAAGAATTGCTGATGCCGGGAACAAAGATGCGATTTTGCCATGATCTTCTCTAGCCTAAGGGATCCTTCGATGGGTTTATTCATACTTGCGATGTTTTTCTGCATGGCACCGCGTTGCAATGCAGGAAACGCATCACAGCATGTTCTATCTTTCTGCGAGATCGCCCATTGTTTTCAATGGGGCCGGCGGCAGTAGCACTGGCCCCACTAAAATCAATGGGAGAAGATTGCGATCCCCTGCTGCAGCTGTAACAGCCGCGGCAGGGAATTCTGTTAGCCCTGCAGTGATACAAGTCTGTCGCATCTAGGGGCTTCCACATGTTCCCAAACATTGGGAGAATATTGAGATCTCCTGTAGCAGCAGAGATGAAGGGAACCCCTGCAGTGATTGGAGGCGGTGTCCTTGTGAAAACACTTTGCATCCATGGGTTTTCAGAAGGACTGCGAGGGCGAAATCGGGCCACGAATAATGGCACGATATTGCCCCTGCTAGTGTGCAGGAGCCCTTACAAAGTGAATAGTTAACAATAATCATAAGATACATTATATATATATATATATATATACACAGATGGCCCCCCACTTGCGAACAGGTTCCATTCCAGGAGCCTGTTCGCAAGTACATTTGTTTGTATGTCCGAACAAATGTTTGCATGAAGCGGATCGTGGGTGGATCCTGCTCCATACAACGTCGGGTGCCGGCTGTTCTTACAGCGGACAGCTCATCGGAACTGTTAACACAGAGAGAGAGAGATAGAGAGCGGGAGAGAGAGAGGGGGGGGAGAGAGAGAGAGGAGGGGAGAGAGAGAGGGGGGGGAGAAAGAGAGGGGGGGGAGAGAGAGAGAGGGGGGAGAGAGAGAGGGGGGGAGAGAGAGGGGGGAGAGATAGGGAGAGTGAGAGTGAGAGGGAGAGTAAGAGAGGGGGAGAGAGAGAGGGGGGGAGAGAGAGAGAGGGGGAGAGAGAGAGGGGGAGAGAGAGGGGGGAGAGAGAGAGGGGGGAGAGAGAGGGGGGATAGAGAGGGAGAGTGAGAGTGAGAGGGAGAGTAAGAGAGAGGGGGAGAGAGAGAGGGGGGAGAGAGAGAGGGGGAGAGAGAGGGGGGGAGAGAGAGGGGGGGAGAGAGAGAGAGGGGGGAGAGTGGGAGAGAGAGAGGGGGAGAGAGAGGGGGAGAGAGAGAGGGGGGGAAAGAGAGGGGGAGAGAGAGAGGGGGAGAGAGAGGGGGGAGAGAGAGAGAGGGGGGAGAGAGAGGGGGAGAGAGAGAGAGAGGGGGGAGGGAGAGAGAGAGGGTGGGAGAGAGAGGGGGGAGAGAGAGAGAGGGGGAGAGAGAGAGAGGGGGAGAGAGAGGGGGGGAGAGAGAGAGAGAGAGAGAGACCGAGACCAAATGCTCGGGTCCGCGTTATTTGAGTTGAGCGTTTCGTAAAATTCTACTCGAGGAACGAACTACAATGGGAGACTCAAGCATTTTTGTATCAACTCAACTCTATATATATATCACAGAGATGTATATTTTCTCTGAAATGTCTATCGCTGAAGGTTGCGAAAATGTGTGCAATTAAAAATGCCAAAAAAATCGATTTATACCTCCCGGGGAAGAGAAGAGAGGGTCATTGCCTACTGATGGTTCAATCCATTTAAACTAAAGGATCCTTCAGACAATCAAGGAAGCAACGAAGGACATAATATTGATTTTTTTTAAAATAGCTATAGTGCAACTAAAAGAGAAAAAAAAGGGGATCCCTACCACCCCTAAAACATTTTAAAAAAAAACAGGATATATATATATATATATATATATATATATATATATATATATAAAACAGACCACAAACTGCCTGCCAGCAGAATCGTCAGTTAAGACTTGGTCATTAACAGGAGAAAACCAATAAACAGAAAACAGCACAGCTGGAGCCCGAGTGCTCGTCTATCCATCGCTGTAACGCTGTGCAGAATACCAGAGAGGACGTGCGGCGAGCGTGCCGCCCAACGAGCTAACGTCGGGTATTCAGAGGGGAGGCAGGCACAGTTGTACATTGCGTCTCCGCACCATACATTACCGTACCTGCAACGTTACCAATTTAGATAATGAAACATGTCCAGGAAGGATTGCGGAGCGGTCGGGCCTCGTCTACGTGAGTCTCTGCTGTGAAATCTTACTGGAAAGGATTAGCAGAGTGTTAGTGAATTTAGCAGTGTCCCAATTATTTATCGACGCCAGTTGCTTCCCTCCATAGAGCAGCGCCAGTAGCTACTGATTTTTTTCTTTTTGGGTAAGTAATGGGGATGCCCGCAGCTACGTGCCTGCTTAAATAAAGGTCAATGATTTTTTGGCAGATTTTGCAATAGGATCTGCGGCTAACGCTCGCTGCAATATTTGTCTTGTAAAACGTGTTTATCCCCGCATCACATGACAGCCGTAACTGAGATGTAGACAATTACAGCACGCTGGATAAGCCTCAGGGGAGGGCTGGTAGAGAAGGCGAAAAAAGACAGTTGTTCTATTGATGGCATGGACACAGATGCAGAAGATCAGTCAGGCTGCAATTAGTGGAGTCAGGTACTCTCTCACAGCTCCTGCATGGGGTAGTGCCACATTTTAATGGCTTGTATCTATCTATTCTTAGCTTATCAGTTTTTCCTTAAGCTACTGAATTAAGTTTTAAGACTAAGGGCTCTTTCACATGGGTGGTGGCGTTTTTACGTTTCCTGAGGACGACGTAAAAACGCATCAACGGGCGCACAAATCTAACGTTTGTGCGCCCGTTCAGACGGCCTGAGCCCGGCGCATATATGTCAAGCCCTCAATGCTGTTGGGCAGGAGAAGACAGTTTAGCTCTGCTAAACTGCCTCTCCCTTTCCACCCCCTCACTAGCTCTCAGCAAGGGGGGGTTCGGGACAAGGCAGGAGCTAGTGTGCTAAGCTCCCGCCCCCTTTCTGCAGTCAGCAATGGGAAGGGGCAGGATGGGGCAGGGGCTTGACAACTAGCAATTCCCCCTGCCCTGTTCCCTCCAATTGCAAAAAGCCAACAAGGGGCGAAGAGGAGAAGGGAAGGGGGAGGAAGTTTAGCAGTAACCCTGCTAAACTCCCTCCCACCTCCCCTCTCTGGCAGCTGTGTAGGAGTGTATGCAGCCGCCGACATATTCCAGCCAGAAAGATAGTTCTAAGACTAACTTTCCTGCCTGGCGTAAAAGCGCCCGCCGCTATATTGCCATCATGGTGACCTCATTGGTTTGGGTCCCAATTCTGTAATCACCATGACAGTCAGTCTTGGAAATTACCTGTCCCATCAAAGTCAGGACGGAGGAGGGAGAGAAGCTTTTATGCAGCCTAAACATACATTTAAGGGCGCATTGAGACGACCGTATATCGGCTGGGTATTCACGCCGGCCGATATACGGCGTCTCTCTCTGCAGGGGGGGGAGGCTGGAAGAGCCGGGAGCAGTGCTCTGAGCTTCCACCCCCTCTCCACCCCCTCTCCGCCCCCTCTCCGCCCCCTCTCCGCCCCTCTGCACTATTTGCAATGAGAGGAGGCGGGACGGGGCTAAGTTTCGGGATAGCCCCGCCTCTGTCCCGCCTCTCCTCATTGAAAATAGTGCAAGGGGGTGGAGAGGAGGCAGAGAGGGGGCGAGAGCTCAAAGCACTGCTCCCAGCTCTTCCAGCCTCCTCCCCCTGCAGAGAGGGACGCTGTATATCGGCCAACGTGAATACGCGGCCAATATACGGTCGTCTCAATGCGCCCTTAATGAAATTAATTTTTAACCTTTTCCTCCCTGACTTACATAAATTAATGGGTTAATGGTGCATTCCTCACTATGTTACGTGCTCTGTTGGATGGCAATGTCTGCGCCTGTGCACAGGACCATATAGTGGTTTGGGAAATCATTACAGATCAACCCTTTGATAGTGAAGGAATATTCAAAGGACTTGTCTGGTTACAGTATTAAACAAATATATACTTATCCCTGCACGGTTGTGGGATCCAGCGCTGCAGCCCACTGTGGTCCCGATGATTCCTGTGACAGATGATGTCACAAGAAAGCACGTGACCACTGCGGCCAATGAGAGGCTGCTGCATCACGTTCTTGAATTCTTGACAGCATGGTGCTCAGGATATGAGTGCCAATATCAGGAGAATGGGCAGTGATGTTGCAACTTCTTACTGGCTGCTGTATTCACCTGATTTCCTGTGGCATCATCTGTCACAGGAATCACCGGGACCGCAGTGGGCTGCAGTGCTGGATTCTGGTGGCTGCAGAGGGGTAAGTAACTCTCTGATTGTTATTTTTTACATAGGGGGTCCTATTAAATCCCCTTATTTTTATTGTCAGCAAAAGTCCTTGAGAGAGGACTCATAAGAAACTAAAATATAGGTCTTGTGCTTGTAGCGCTATACTGGCATCATATGTTACACAATGTATACTTATTGGGCATCACTTTGCACAGGATAGTTAGCACATTCATTTTGGGGTTAAATATAATAGATTCAACCAACTACTTTAGAAAAGAACATGAAAATAATGAGTAAAAAGTGTATTTTTACCTGTCTATGCCCATTTATCACTGCATAAGACCTACTAGAAATTCATCACTCCAGTATGTGAAATTTTGCTCTGGTTGTCAAGACTCAAACCACCCTGGTCATAAAAGGGTTAATTAGCTGCTGGTCATTAGCACTACAGGAAGTGAAACAAGAGAAAGTGAAAGAGTAAACTCTAACCTCTCTCTGGGGAGGGAGAGAGGTGTGAGCAGATGTATGTGGTGGTGATGGGGGAAGAGGCACTGCTGAGGAGGGAGAGGTCGGACCACACATTAACTTCTAGAGAGGGGTAGAGAAGTTTGATCACAAGTTTACTTATGGGGAGGGGGAAGAGAGGTTTGAGGATTGTTGAAGTGCAAGATGTGATTAAACTGTGATGAGGATGGATGGTGAAGCTCTACATACGATTATACTGAGATGCGGAGGTGTTTGTACCCATTTATTCTAAAACGTTATTTGGTAGGGGTGCACCAAGGTAAGAAAAAAAATTCCCAAGGGTACATTTGAAAGATATTAGAGTCACACTACCACTCTTGACCAACTGGTGGCAGTCAATAGACTTTCAGTTTGGACAATCCCTAGGTTGCCTCACTGCTGGGACAGTAGCTGAGGACTGTTGGAGTGCTCCTCCGCTTTTGAGACAAAATTCGTACATAGACCTTAGAGAGGGTGTTATATTACCTCGGGCCTCCTTTGTATGTGTTCTGCCTTAGAGCCACTTGTTTCTGGTGCTCCTCTGCATTTTTCCAAGCTGCTCTAATTAACCAGCACTGCTCAGTGTTGGCCAATCCGAAAGCAACATTCGGTATCTGACTACTCCTGCACAGTTTGTATCAACTAGTAAGAGGAGGCCATCTTGGAACACCAGATAGGGTCCGCAGAAAGAGGTGGATCCACCACAGTATGGCCATAGCGGAGGACATCAGGCAATATTATTCTACCCCTCCAGTGCTTGGACAGATTTTTTCCCCCAGACAGGATGGTTGCTTTAAGGACATGACTCAGTTTGGTACGTTAATTGCCATTCTGGCAGCTAAACTTAATAGTCCGAGCCTTTTGGTTATGCACAACAACTTCATTGGCCATAGATGCAATAGACTGGGGTGATCTATTGGCCTCTATGGCAGAGTGTTATGGACATACTCCTTGACTTGTGCAGGGAAGGGGAGGAGGTGACAATCTCCTATTGTGAATGATGGATTCTGTGTTATCAAAATACTAACGACCACCTGTCTGTCCGTGAGTGAGTTACATGTTCAGCCCCTGATCACATGACGGTAACATCATCAAAGGCCCTAAAACATATCACATGCGGAGCCTGACAGCAGCCGTGTGCTTACAGGACCTGTGATGATGTCACCGTCATGTGATCAGTCACCTGGGCTCTGTGTCAGTGAGTGAGTTTCATGCTCCACGCCTGATCACAGGATGGTGATGTCATCACAGGTCCTTCATCGCTGTGCAGAATATAGATGGAATATATCCCCTACAAACCCCCTGCGGCCTTAGTTGTTATGGAATAATAACAACTACCTGTCTGTAAGTGAGTGTCTGTGTGAGTTTTATGTGAAGATGCCACTGTCATGGGATCAGTCACTGGGGCTCTGAGCTCCGCCCCTGATCACTTGACAGCGATGTCATCACAGGTCCTTCACTTTATTAAAAACCTGCAGAGCGGGACAGCAGCTGTGTGCTTACAGGACCTGTGATGATGTCACCGTCATGTGATCAGTCACCTGTGTGGAAGGAGTCTGGGGGTCACATGACGAGGGGGTGATCAGTGTGTGCAGGACTCTGCTCTGCTGTGTGTTGAAGGGGATGAATAATGTATGTAGCAGAGCTATATGTTACGTTCATGTAGCAGAGCTGTGTGTGTGTGTGATGTACATGTAGCAGAGCTGTGTGTGTGTCATGTCCATGTAGCAGAGCTGTGTGTGACATGCATTTAGCAGAGCTGTGTGTGTTACGTGCATGTAGCAGAGCTATGTGGCGCATTGCGCCACCAGAAACACTAGTGCTATAATTATCTAATAATTACTAGAATATATAGATATTAATGCTCACTGTAATCCTGCCTGTTATGATAATGAGACGATTGCTGAAAAGTTTTCACTACAGATCAGGAAGTATCTGACTATTATTAGG
Organism: Eleutherodactylus coqui; assembly: GCF_035609145.1. NCBI lineage: Eukaryota > Metazoa > Chordata > Amphibia > Anura > Eleutherodactylidae > Eleutherodactylus > Eleutherodactylus coqui. Next base: position 109,693,787 of record NC_089847.1, read on the forward strand.
TTTAAGGCCGTATTACACAGGCTGACAGACGTTTGGACGACTGCACGAGCACTGAAGTTACCGCTAAGGTAGTCAACGCTCATGCAGAGCATTCAAACTGAAATTCCTGCCAGCGTCTCGCGGGCTTCTCAAGAAGCGCTACCTCCTCCTGCACATTTTGATACGGCGGGAAAAAAAACCCAGCATGCTCTATTTTCCTGTGCCTCTGCACACCAAAAGTCCCCATAGAAATCAATTGCCATCTCCGCAGTACGCTGGGAGATGCGTGAAACACTTCGTAATTGCGCAGGAAAAAGAACACCTCTTGAACTCGTTAGGCTAATTATGGCTGGAAGCATCAATGCTTATTTTTTGCGCGCACAAGTCTTGCGCAATTGGGCACGCAAAAAAGTACAGTAAAAATGGCGATGCATACACAAACAAAAGTAACATTCGTTCTGCAAAAATGCTGCGCTCAAGCATGCGCAAATATGCTTACGCTCGTACGCAGCTGGCCTTTTTACCCTGGAATGCTCTAACTGGACGCGCACAGATCTCGTTCTACATTTTGCATTAGTATCTGAACATGTCAAATTCTAACGCCATTATTTCATGTAATTTCAGAACAATAAAGAGAGCAGATTAATTGCTTTTTTATCATTTCCTCCATATAATAGAATAGCGAAAAAAAGGAAATAATGGAATTTAATTTAGACTGTTGATCTTCCATTAACATTCCTTCATTGTTACAAAAGCTGACCTTAACAAGACGTTAAGCTGAAAATGTAAGTGTCATATATAATTCAATGAGCTTACTCTCAATGGGAACGCATTGTGAACTTTCGGAAGATTAAAACTAGAGTTTGGCTAATAGAATTGTTTTGTGATCTCCTTTTGGCAATGCATCAAGCACTCATCCTGAGCTGTCATTAGCGCTTCTGTGTAAGTTTTTTTGTCAAGCGATGTTTTTGTAGTATGAAATGGGCAATCTATCACCGGATTAAAATAAGTGCTTTTACCTTTTTATTTAGCTGAGTACAATGGTTAGAGTGGTTATTAGAGATGAGGGAGCATACTCGCTAAGGGCAATTACTCGAGCGAGTATTGCCCTTAGCGAGTTCCTGCCCGCTCGGAAGAAAAGATTCGGGTGCTGTTGTGGGTGAGAGGTGAGTTGCGGGAGTGAGCAGGATGGAGTGGGGGGGAGAGAGAGGTCTCCCCTCCGTTTCCCCCTGCTCTCCCCCGCCGCTCCCCGCCCCCCGCCAGCACCCGAATCTTTTCTTCCGAGCGGGCAGGTACTCACTAAGGGCAATGCTTGCTCGAGTAATTGCCCTTAGCAAGTATGCTCGCTCATCTCTAGTGGACTTTATCCTATTAAAAGTCATCAGACGAATGGATGTGGATCCGCCTTGCCAGACAACGGTTTAACTTTGGGCTACCTAAGAAAGCAGCAATTGGGAAGCGTGGTTTTCATCCTTGACCCCTTTAAGAAGTATACAGACTTTGCTGCAGGGTCTCCAAGCCATTACTCACAGAGATGGTCCCGGTAGTGGGGCTGGTGCACTGGGATTAGCGCACGCTGATGGTGTGAACAGGTGCGTATCCAGAGGACTGGCTATGGTCAGCACTGGCAGCATACGTGCAATAACAAGGTCCAGGCTGATGGTCAGGGCTGACAGCAAAATATAATGAAGTCCAGAATACAGGCAAAGGTCAGAACTGGAATATACAATGTCTAATGAGACCAATTGCTTGGGTATCCTCCATATGGGGAGGATGCCTAATATTTGGGGCCTTGGATGGAGATTCGTGGGAGACATGTTTAGGGTGCACATATTGGCAATTTAAGAGAAGGCAGACACTACAGAGACAGAGGAAGGACAGAGCGTGGCATGTAGGATGGCAGCACCCAACCGGAGCTTCGGTGACAGATGAGCCAGGGAAGCGGCAACAGTGCGGCCTGACATTGGGTTCACATACATCGGTTTCACCTGGCCTGTGTTTTCACCCTGGAGCCAGACATAACTAAAGCTATTTACTGTTTACTTTCTGTCCTAGTTCCTGATTGGCTCCACCTTGTCCTTTGATTGCACACCTCATATAAACCTGGTTCTGTCCCTCCCTTCTTGTGTGTTTATTGAACCCTCAGCCTTTAAACCAGCTCCTCCCCCTCGAAAGAAGATTGCTCTCCATTTACTGACCCCTTGTTTTGTTTTCTGACTACGTCTCTGCTTAAATCCTCTGTACTAATAATAATAATCTTTATTTGTATGGCGCCAACATATTCCGCAGCGCTTACATAGACAGGGGGAATACAGAAAGACAAAAAGTACAAACATTACAGAACCACGGTTACAAAGTAATCAATTGAGGGAAACAATAGGGGTGAGGGTCCTGCTCCAACGAGCTTACATACTATAAGTAATAGGGTGATACAGAAGGTAAAGGGGCTGGAGATGTGCACGGTATGGCGAGGTGGAGAGTGAGGGATGCTGTACACATAGACAATGGCATATATTCAGACTGAACGATTATCATTCACTTTCACTCACTTGAGCGATTCTTTTTTTTTTTTTAACGATAATCGTTAAAATCTGTCTAAATGGACCTTAAGGCTACCGGGATGTGAGTTCTCTCATGTGTCCAAATAAATTAACAGTGATCATTGGAAAAAGAGCAAGAGACATCATCTGTGCAAAGTCAGTACTGTAGTCTTCCTAATGAGCCCAGACCATTCAGCTTTATTAATCCCTTAGTGCTCAAACCTGTTTGTGCCTTAATGACCAGGCCAAATTCCAGAAATCTGACATGTGTCACTTTGACATGGAATAACTCCCTAAAGGTTTTGCATATCCAAGTGATTCTGACATTGTTTTTTCGCCATTTTAGGTGGTAGAAATAGACAGATAGAATTTGTGTATATTTATTAAAAGCGCCAAAATTAGGAAAATTTTGAAAAAAGTTTCTTTTTTTCTCACATTTTCAACTGCATTTTAAATATGTCCAAACATACTGTACAAATTTTTAAAGAGATAAATATTTCTATCTGTTTACTTTATTCTGGAAGCACATTGGAAAAACTTCAGTTTTTTTAACTATTTAGGAGACGTAAAAATTTAACATTAATTATTAACATTTTGAGGAACATTTTGTTTTCCTGCACCAAGCCAAGATTGTAAAGGTTCATAGGTGTCAGCATGATAGATACCCCCACAAATGACTCCATTTAAAAAAATACACATTTTAATGTATTCACTGAGGGGGGTCAGGAGTATTTTGACCCCACCGTTTCTTTTCAGGAATTAATGCAATTTAGAGTAGAAAAAAATTAAATTTCATATTTTTGCAAATATGTCATTTTAAAGACAGGATTTTTTTCTATAGTGCACATGCAAATGAGGATTGACACCCCAAAATGGCAACCCCCGTTTGTCCTGTGTTCAGAAACATACCTATTGTGGCCCTAATATTATATCCTTGTGCACAACGGGGCCCAAAATGAAAGGAGCAGCCGGTGGCTTTCAGAACAGACATTTTGCTTGAAGGTGATTTAGGCCCTATTGCCCATTTGTAGAGCCCTTGAGCGGCCAAAACGACAGAGGACCCCCACAAATGACCCCATTTTAAAAACTAGACCCCTTAACGGATTCATCTAGGGGTGTACTGCATATTTTTACCACACAGTGTTTAAATTAATCTAACTAAAGCAGAAGGAAAAAAATTAAGATTTTCATTTTTTTGGCAATTCTGTCATTTTAAAAACAGTTTTTTTGTACAGCACACATATGAATGAAGACTTTCTCCCCAAAATGGATCCCCCTGTTTGTCCTGTGTTCAGAAACATACCCATTGTAGCCCCAATCTTATGTCCATATGCACAATGGGGCCCAAACCGAAAGGAGCATCAAACTTCAACTGTTTTTTAACTTTTACGTGATCGCCATTATCCATTGAATAATGGTGACCACGTGATCAGAGACCGCTCACCGCAGCCCTCGGTCAGTGTTCCAGGCTCTTGGCTACCCATGAGGGGAGATGAAACTTAAACTTTTGAAACTTTTTTTCTTTACACTTTTTTTTAAACTTTAAATGATCGCTGTTATCCATTGGATAAAAGCGATCATGTGACCGGGAACCGCATACAGCAATTCCCGGTGATATCTCTCTGCTCTCAGCTACACATGCTAGCTGGCAGCAGAGGGATTTCAAATTTTCCAGGGCGTGAGCCCGATGTATGACGTCTGGCACACATGGGCAGAAGCCGACATCAGGTCCTGTAAGGACCAGAACATCCCAAAACATTGCGGAGGATGGAGGTGAGTACTTTTAGCTTCCCTCATGGATCGGATTGATGAGGAAAGCTGAATCTTTAACATTTATTTACTTTTCATTCACTTTTATGCAATCGCCGGTATCCAGTGGATACCAGTGATTGCGTGACATGGGAGGGGGGGGTCCGTGGCCCCCCATGACCGCTCCAGGTTGTCGACTACCTCCGATAACCAACGGTATGTCACATTCACTGCCCACATGGCTTTAATCCCCAGAGCGAGCGTGTTTTTATGTCCCTGGGGATTAAAGCCCACTGGAGGCAGGATGTAAAAAGTCTATGGGGTTGTCACTCGGGGTTAAGGGTGGTTTCACACAGGCGATAAAATTGTGCGATTTTTGCACGATATAAGAGTAAAAGCGCTGAATTATGAAACCAATGATTTTCAATGGTGTCATTCACATTTGCAATGTTTTTACTCATGCGATATTGCAAGAAAAGAATTCAATGCGATGGCTTTGATTGGTTGATGGAGCACTTCAGTGATTAGCTGAGCCTTGGCACTTGGGAACTAATCAAAGCAAGCACTTCCTGGAGGCGGGGTTTTTGAAACTCCTGACCAGGAAGCTCTGGCTGAAGACTACAAACAAGTGCCTGAGCTGTGCAGGAGAAGTGTGTCGGAGCAGACAGCGCCTGTTAGGTATAGTATTGTTTTTGTGGAATTTTTAATGCAGCTAGGGCTTATTTTAGGGGAGACGGTAGGACGTCCTACTGTAAAAGTTGCTTCGCACCGCACGAAAACCGTGATTTTGTGTGATGTGATGTAACACAAAGGAAGGCTCTGTAGGGAAACATGGACTACAAAGCATAGCAAATTGCGGCTGTGTAGCGCATGTCGTGATTTTATATTTTTCAATGTAGCAGCCTACAAAACACTTCTAATGTGACGGAACCCATAGAAAAAGCATGGGCTTCATATACATGCAATTTGTAGCGCTGTCGCATCGCAAGAAAATCGCACGATTTTGTCCCTGTGTGTAACCGGCCTAATACTTTCCCAGTGTCTACGAAATACACGAGTATTACTTAATGTTCTGTCTGTTCAAAAACCACATGCAGTAATTGTGTCACGTAATTATGACATTTTCAGCGGGGCTGCATTGATTCTATGCTTACAGCCTGTTTGTGGTCTGCTTGACTCAACTGATATTGAGAACTTAGCGGGAACTTTCTACTTTACTCCTTACAGCTTTCTCAGGATCGGGCTCCGTGATAAATAAAGTGGTAAACCCGCTCATTGAATGTATGAAACTACATACTGGTGGATTTAGTGTTGGAGGGGGATATATGTTGTAATATAGCCTGTGTGTTTTTATTAAAGTTTGTATGTAACTGTTATTCATTTTTTTTTTGCCCTCAGATATTGGGGACCGGAAACTGGTCTCACCCCCGAAGAGTTGGAGGTGTTAAAAAGGCAACAGATTTGTCGCTGCCTGGGCAGTGTTGAATGAGTGTCTCCGTGGTACATCCCATGCAATGCGGAAATTGGGCCACAATCTTTAGAGAGGAGCTTAAGGAGCTTCTCATACCCAATGTAGCCTCTGATTCCCTTGTGCTGAGAGACAGACAGTGAGTATTCCAGAGCCATCACAGCAGAGGGGTTCAGACCAGAGGCGTAATTTAAAGCTCCTGGGCCCCAATGCAAAATGTGTAGCGGGGCCCCTAATTATAATGTTTATTCATAGTACTGGGCTACCTATATAGAGAAGAGAGGCCTTATGGGCCCCCTAAAGCACCTGAGCCCGGGTGCAACCGCATCCCCTGCACCCACTATAGTTACGCCCATGGTTCCGACAGCAGTGATGCAGCAACTGGGTTTTGAGAGATCCAAAATCTTGCACCTCCACCTTGCTTCCTTTGAACCCCACCAGAGAGACTGTGATTGGTTCTACAAAGAGCAGAGTTTATCAAAGACCATGCAACTGAGCAAACTTTGCAAGCCATGGGGCTTGAGCCATTAGGCTTACGCAGGACACTGACCCTGAGGTAAGCAGTAACAACTTCACAGTCAACACCCTTGTGTTGATTCCTGAAACCTGTTGCAGCAAGCACGACTGAATACGGACTGGTGACATGGGTAAAGCAGCGAGGGAAAATAAAGAGTAGTCACGGTGGCTCTACAGCTTCCCTCCAACTTGGAAAATCACAGTCACGGTTGGTGAGTCATATCAAGAGTGGTAAAAATAAACAGAACAAGAATAATAAATTTATAAAGTCGGTTAACCTCCAATGGACATGGGTAGGGACAAAAACATATAAAAACAAAAATAGAGGTAATACCCTCCTACGGAGTTGTGCAGTACCTCGGTGCCAATGTTGAAGATGGTGGGAAGAACTTCAGGGGACACGCTTTAGATAAAAACAATTTTCATCTCTTTAGGGTGGACACTTACTAGCGATATTTTCTCTCTTGCGCTGCGAGAGTACGAGAAAATTCTCGCCTCGCAGCGCAAGAAAGATGCCGGTATAGAACCGCCATATCGCTAGTGGTTTCAATGGGGCCAGTGACAGCACCGCTAGCCCCATTGAAAACATAGGGAGAATGCCGCGGGCTTCTGCCACAGCTGTGACAGCTGTGGCAGGAGTTTCCTTCATCCCCGCGGGGACCACGGGGCACTGCTGCCCATTTAAAGCAATGCTTTCTGCCAAGCCCCACAGAATGATTATCGGGGAAGGGCTTGAAATATAAGCCCTTCCCTGATAATCATCAATAAGTGGTAAAAAAATATTACTCACCTCTCTGGCGCTCAGACGCGTCCTCCGGCTGGCTCCCCGACACTACTATTAAGCTCTTTCAGCAGTCGGGGATTTAAAAATCCCCGCCTCCTGAAAGGGCTGTGCAGATTGGCTGAGGGCTCAGCCAATAGCAGCTACTGCTTAGCTATTGGCTGAGAGCTCAGCCAATCACACATAGCACTTAGCTATTCATTCATGAGCCAGCCGGAGGACGCTTCTGAGCGTCGGAGAGGTGAGTAAATTTTTTTTTAATTTTTTTACACACTTTTTGCTGATTATCAGGGAAGGGCTTGTATTTCAAGCCCTTCCCCAATAATCATTCCGCGGGGCTTTGCAGAAACCATTGCTTTCAATGGGATCGGCAGCAGTGCTGATCCCATTGAAAGCAATGGGATAGAATGTCGGGGACCGCGGGGATGAAGGAAACTCCAGCCACAGCTGTCACAGCTGTGGCTGAAGTCCCCGACATTCTGCATCCCTTTTCAATGGGGCTACCGCTGCTGCCGCTGGCCCCATTGAAAAGACTGGCGATATGTCGGCGTCATGCCGATATCCTGGCGTGATGCCGACTTTTTTCTCGCACTGCGATGCGAGACTTGAACTTTACTCTCGCATCGCAGTAGAGAAAAAAATGTCAGTGAGCGTCCACCCTTAATGTCAGACCCTGATTTAATTTTACCAGGTGTTAGCTCCATATAGAGACTGAGACACAGACACACCACTGAGCAGATGGCGGGGGTAGTTGTTGGGGATGTCCCGGTGGCACCAACTCCTCCCTGGAGGTACGCATGTGACACTCGACCAAGGCACTGAGAGGCCTCTCCAGGCAATGCTAGGGCGGTTACCTGAATAAATGGTGTAGTGGACGGGAAGAATCTTGTCACGGGTGACGCCACCGTTCTTTACTCTGTAGGATATCCGATGGGAAAAATAAGAGAATCCACACACGGTTAACTTGAGAAAATCAGTTGCTGGGAACAGTCAACAACTGGACCTTTACTTGATACACACTCACAATTCTCTGTTGGTAATTTCACACACCTGTGCAAGAGAACAAATGAAAGAGGTCAGGGAGACTGGCACAGGATGACACCGGGCCTACTGTTGAGTTATCTGTATGACTACGACCCTGGACACACACAGTCTGGAGGAGGACAAGAACACTCCACGGACACTCACTACTGATGGCTTCAGGACACTGCACGGCGGAACCTTTTTCTCTCTCGCTTAAGGTAGGAATCCTGGCATTAGACCATCAGGAAAACCTCTCTCCCTTTCCATACTTCACCACATGAGGGTTGAAGGTACCACCAAGTGTCTGGCACTCTCCCTCCACACCCAACCGTTGAAGCAATGGACTCTCTATCTCTTGCACCTTGTACTCACATATATAACTTGCATACTCACGTGACATGACAATTTGTTACATTTTCAAGACATATCCCAGACAGTCACAGACATTAACCTCTTGCATGCTGCAGGTGTGCAATACACATATCTAGTGACAAGGCAATTTGCAGAGGGCATCCACACTAAAGACATGACATTTACAGCAGTTATAGACAATTATGGAGGGGCCAGACATAGGTGTTTCGGGCCCCTACACTTACAGTGCAGCTTTCGCTAGATTTCCCAGTAATGATAAAATAAGCACCTTTTTTGGAACACTACAGGCAAAACTGATTGGTTATGCTTTAAGGGGTGGAGCACAGCATAAGGATTCAAAACACACCAAAGCAGCAATGCACAGGCGCAAAATACTGATGAACAAGCACTCACAGACCTACCACATTTTGGGGAGTAGCTGTTTAGTATTATAATTGCACATAGATAAGGAACAGAAAGGGTGCCAGACCCTCTGATAGATCCAGTGCATCACGTAGGCACATCACGTTAGTACCAGTATGGTTCACATTGAGGGGCATGGTAGCCCACCAGGCTTTATCGGTTGAGGTGTCATTGATAGTCTGTAAGCCTGCACCACACATATTGTAAGGCTTGAGGGACAGTTAGGAGGGAAAGCCTCATGGGATCTGGGAGCTTTATGTACATGATGGATGGATGATATGTCACCTTCTATGGAGCCTCATGGGATCTGGGAGCTTTATATACATGATGGATGGATGATATGTCACCTTCTATGGAGCCTCATGGGATCTGGGAGCTTTATGTACACGATGGATGGATGATATATCACCTTCTATGGAGAAGGTTTTCTGGTTAACCATGATATGTTACAAAGGTCATTACTGGGTCAGATGAGATGGAAGAGAGTGAATTCTGCCCAGTGATGGACTGGTTGGCAGCAGCACATGATTGGCTGAAGAAAAATGGCGGGAAATGCCTATGGTAGTCAGGCAGAATCTGGTGGCCTGACAGTGGCTGGTGATTGGTCCAGAGGAATAAGCTGAGAGGAGCAGCAGTGATATATGGAGGTGCAGAGATGTGGGCCATCATCAGCTGGAAAGGAAGCAGCATGTAGCATCCAGGTGACAGCTCCCTATTCCTGTCACAATTCCTGTCACAGCTTCAGACCCTCTGTGAAGATGGAGGACTTTCTGCAGCGCCTGATCGTCAGCGAGGATGAAGTGGTCAGTTAGGAACAGTTTCACAGATTTCTGGAATCCCCTGCGCTTCAGCTTAGGACTTGTCAGCAGTGCCTGCCAGGAGGAGCTGCAGAGGACATTGTGTGAACACTTGTATCTGAGGAGGACTTGTCAGTAGAAAATTACCAGCGAAGCAAACGCAGAGGCTGCCTTTACCTTCATCCGATCGGAGGCGACTGAAACCTGGCAGCGGGAACAGTGCCCAGTGGATGCCAACGCCAGTAGGAACAGTGCCACCAGATGCCAACACCAAGTCCTGTACTGCTGTGCGTGCAGGGTACGGGTGAAGCTCTACTAGATGGCGACGGCCCCTCCGCCAAGTCCTGTGCTGCTGTAATGGCAGCGTACAGGTGAAGCTCTACAAGTGGTGAGACCCCCGGTAACCAGGTGGTACCCCTGGTTACTGGCACCTGCGTATAGATGGATTTAGCTTGTGTACCAGTTGGGAGTGATTTCGCATGGTGGTTTTTGTGTTCAGATTTGGCGGGCCGGAGCCAGGAGCGGGTCTATTATGGGGAAGACATGGGAATCTTTCCATTATGCTTCCTCTCTGCTCCTGGCTTTGGCTCACAAGGTGCTGGGCATCGGGGCCGTCGTGTGAGCGCCCCCTAAGGTAGACTGGTCAGTTTTAAATGTGTTAGTGATAACCCTTACTAAGGGTGGCTGAGCTCTGAGGTGGCTGAGCTCTGAGGTGACTGAGCCCTGAGGTAACCACTGCATGCAGACTGTCAGCTCTAACCGCTGCTTGGTATCTGTCAGTGGTGAGATAACTGGTCAGCTATCAGCTCTGAGGTAACGGCTGCCCGCAGTCTGTGGTTGAGGCGGCTGCTGCTGGTAATCAGATCTGGTTTATAATTACTTGTTATTTTATAACTGTTACTTTCTTATAAAAATAATCAGAATCTAATGATGACCGGAGGAACAGAGATGGTTAATAATTGGTACCGGGGTGTTTGTGTCACCTCGGTGTAACTAGTTAGGTGGTTGTTAGACATCCTTGGGGCGCCTCACTAACTTGGTGTGTGGTTACATTTATGGGATCGAGGTAATGGAGCGGTGTGGGTACTGAGGTAAGAGCTGTGGGTACTGAGGTAAGAGCTGTGGGTACTGAGGTAAGAGCTGTGGGTACTGCCATGAGGGCTCATATTGTGCCAGTCTCATCCATTTATGGTTGTTTTAGTCAGAAATCAGTACAAATTCCTTGCATCCAGGAAATAGAGTTTCCTGCAATAGGGCAAGACACCAGTGAGGCTCTCATATTGGAAGCAGGCCCGGCTCAATAAAGAAGGCTCCTGATACGGCCTATATGTGCATGAGTTAAAGGGACTCAGCTGTGAAGGGGTTAATAAGTTAATTTCAGTTGTTTATGATCCTGATCTAGTTAAATTGCTAAGCACACAGATGAGGGCAGAGTTGCCGGTCATTTTGATACCCCCCTTTTTTTTTCAATTTGAGGTTGTCCCCTTTAAGGGTGATGCCACAGACGGAGTCTATCTCCTCCTGGTTATTTATCATCTATCTTACCCCAAGCAGTGGTCTCTGAATGCTGAGGCGCTCCTGAGCTGCTGGCAGTAAGATATGCATCATGTGACTACATTGGCTTTGATATGGCACTTCGGTCATGTGATGCAGTATTCGGATAACTTCTTATTGGTTGGGGTTTAATTCTTTGGTTTCCGGTTTGGCGTTACCGATGGGATCTAAGGCATCCTATTATTATTTAGAACTATCCCCATTGTTAGAGTAGGTGGGAGGAAGGAATCCCCTGATACTGATGTAATACACTACATAGATGGTTGTTGTTTATGGGGCATCAGGGTAATGAGGGTATGCACAAGTTTTAGAGGGCATGTGGCCAGGATGGAGGATTTTGGGGGTGCCGCTGGCGAACGGGAAAATGGTATGGCCATGTACTCGGTTGGAGTTTTTAGCTATTTAATTGATAGCATTGTGATGGTTTTTTCCAATTGCCAATGTCAGGGGTGTATAGTTATGGGTTTAATTAGTCAGACATTACGTATGAAGGACGATTACATGGACGGAGTTGCAGCGGTTAGCAGATCAGTCCTGTTTGGCTTCACAGGTGATTATTATTGGTCGCAGGTATTCCCGCAGGTTATGTGTGGTGATATGCGGTTGGAAGTCCCATACATCGCATGCGCAGATGTCAAGGGAGCTAAAGCAGGATCTAGTGGTATGGTTGGTATCTTTGACTTTAATGGTCAGTCAACTTGGTGATGGGAGCTTGTGGAAGCGGAGGAGCTATCATGAGGTGCTGACATCAGAGGATAATGATTATGGAGTGATTGTTGGTAAGAGCTGGTCAGCACCAATTAATTCGTATGCTAGTCAGATTATGTCTAACATATAACCTCTTACTGATGTTAGAGATGGTCGGTGTGAGATTAATGCAGCTGCTATCTTATTGTCTTGTTTACGGATGCGCAATTCAGGGAAGAAGAGTCCAACATTCAGGATGCAGCTCATATAGCTCAGTTTGGAAGGTAATGTTGGGTATGGCTTTCTTTCAAAGATGGTATAATCTGGTACCTATTAATTGTTTTTCAGGTAGAGAGATTGATCAGAGGCTGTAAGGCGGTAGCTGATGCCGCTGATCAACGCTCTGCTATCACATTGAGCTTACAAGGGAACTTGGTGAAAGTATTGCCTGAAGTGTGTAGATCAGCAGATGAGGTACAGCTGTTTAGATGTGACTTTGGGGCCTTAAGGATTTGTCCAACCATGGGAGCTTTATAATAATAATAATAATAAAATAAAAAAAAAAGACGAAATGGGTAAAGGGGTATGAATTCGCTTGTTTGCTCATTTTCATGAAAATATATGCTTGCTTAGGAATTTGCAGGCGTTTATGCGTCTGTGCCCGCAAGCACCAGGTTCTTTGTTGATCCATGTACCCTGTTTCTCCGGTGATAAAACCTACCCGGAAATAAACCCTAGCAGGATTTTTCTGGATTCTTGAACTTTAAGCCCTATTCCAAAGTTAAGCCCTAGTTGAAGTTAATTAAAAAAAAAAAATAAAATAAACAAAAAAAAAAAACAGTAAATGTAAATAGTGCCAGGCAGTTATACATGGCAAAGTAAGATCTTGTGGAGCAAATTAGTAGAAGACCCTGTCTTGTTTTCGGGGAGCCAGGGATGATGGACAGTCATTATCTTGCTTTTAATGTAAAATGGTGCTTATTGGTTTACAGGTGCGGTTTTATTGAAGAAAAAGTAAACAGATGGGGATCATCTCAGTTTAAGTTGTACAGGCGCCTGAATAATATGTTGGACTAATTCTTTTTTCATTTTAGGAGTTAAGAAAAGTATTATGTGGATTGTTGGACCCTCCTTTGTGTACTGGCCTTGGAGAAGGGCAGCGGATCACGGTTGTTCTGAAAATTTGGGTTTGTACAGATCACAGTTTGAAAATTTTTGGCGCGGTAGCAGAGGTATGAGGTGGAATGGATTAATGGCTGAACTGATCTATAAAGAGTCACGTGGGCTTGGAGAGTCACGTGGGCCCTGTCCAGATGTTTTGATTTTACACTTAGGGGTTAATGACATAGAAGAGAACACATTGATATGTCATGGGACATTGAAAGGGAGATGTGGAGCATTAGAACAAGGTTCCAGATACAGTCATAGTTTTTTCAGATATTGTTCCTCGTTTATTATGGTCATTGCCGAGGTCTGTATATAGTGAGAGAATTCGGAGAAGGGTTAACCTGGTGGTAGAGCTCACGCCAGGAGTGGATGTTTTCTTTTTAGACCTGCTGATATGGAAGGTTTGGTTCCAGGATTCCAGGAGTGTTATAGTATACTTGTCAGAGATTGCGTTGGATATTTTTATTATGGATTTGTGTAGATAATTGAGGAGGCTGCGGGTGTTGGGGGGGGCCATGTCATTAGTGGATGCCATGGCCTGGTGGGGGATTGTCGCCCGCATTAGGCGGGTGGGCAGGTAAACTTGGGGAGAGTTTGGTGGTGGTAAACTCGTGTCTGTAAGACAGAGTTTACATGAACTGTTATGGTTATTGATTGGTTAATAAACTTGGGCCTGTAAAACAGAGTTTACAGCAAGTGTTATGGTTATTATTGGTTATATTTCTCCCCAAATGTTGGTAACCCCGTTAATAAACACCGCGGCCTTATTTATCCAATATTGGTGTCTGTGTCGGTTATTTATAAGAGTTTGGTAAGGTTTTAATAAAGCGTAAGATCCCATGATAGGACTGGCACCTATGTATGCCTTACAAATTTGCATCCTACACTCCAGACTACTAAGCAGACATAACAATTGAGGCAAAGAAATAGAATTTCCTAATTTTCACAAAGAGGATTTACAGGAGACCCTCAACATACAATATTGATTGCCTCCGGGATGACCATTAAAAAACAAGTCCTCATATGGCCATGTTGACAGAAAATAAAAAGGTTATGGCTTTTGAAAAGTGGAAATGAAAATCCTCCTAAATCTTTGCGTCCTTATGGCCAAAATACGCCATGTCCTTAGGGTGCCTTCCCACGAGAGTGTTTATGTGGGTGCATATGCATGCACAAAAACACGTGTCTTTTACAACCACTATATTCCCTATGGTGTGTTCACATGTCCGTGTTTTACCGGAGTGCGCCTGCAAAGATAGGGCATGTGTGTACCATAGGGAATGCATGCATTGCCTTCAATGGAGCTGTGGCTGCTGCCGGCGGCTTCATTGAAGGCAATGGTCTGCTGGCACCCCTGAAGTGATTTTCAGGGAATAGCTTTACATATAAGCTCTTCCCTGAAAAACATCCGTTTTAGTGTAAAAAAAAAAAAAAAATATATATATATATATATATATATATATATATATATATATACTTTCCTGTCCACCACTGCCGTGTCCCCCGTGGGGATGAAGAACACATCTGCCACATGCGGAAGATGTTTTCTTCATCCCCACGGGGAATAAAGAATTCCCTACCACAGCTGTCACAGATGACTGGTGCGGTAGGGGATCCAGCTGCTGTCACCCCTTAATTGTTATTCAAGGAAGGGCTTTAAATATAAGCCCTTCCCTGTAAAACAAGCCAAACTAGTGTAAAAAATAAAAAAAAACATACCTTTCTTCAGCTGCCAGGGCTTAGCCACATCCTTTCTCCACTGTCCCCGACTCTGCACTGAAGTTCTTTCCACAGGCGGCGACTTAAAATCCCCGCCTGCTGAAATAGCTGCTTCTGATTGACTGAGGTGCTCAGCGAATCACAGGTAGCTCTCGCCTGTTATTTATTCAGCGAGAGCTGCCTGTGATTGGCTGAAAGAACTTCAGTGCAGAGACGGGGACAGCGCAGACAGGACATGGCTGAGCCCCGGCAGCTGAAGAAAGGTGAGTATGTTTTTGTTTTATTTTTTACACTAGTTTGCCTTCTTTTTCAGGGAAGGCCTTATATTTAAAGCCCTTTCCCTAAAAAACAATTAAGGGTTGCCGGCAGTTGAATCCTCTAGCGCAGCTATCATCTGTGACAGCTGCGTTAGGGAATTCTTTATTATTTATTATTTTATTGGATTTTTTTTTTTTACATCGTTAAATTCAGAGTCCCATGACTTTTTAATTTTTCCAAGGACTTAGCTTTGTAAGGGCTTGTGTTTTGTGCAATAAGCTGTAGTTTTTATTAGAACTATTTTGGAGGACATACGACTTTTTGTATGCTTTTTTTAATAACTTGCTGTTTTTTTTAGGTGGGAAAATTAACAAAAGAAGTATTTTGTGAGGATTTAAAATTAATTTTTTTATGCAAACATAAAAGAGCACAAAAAAGGAGTTTTTTAGAGAAAAACTTTTTTTACACTATTTTTATATATATTTTTTATGTTCCTGTAAGGGACTGGAACCATAAAACCTCTGATCACTATGATAATGCACTGTTGTACTTCTGTACTGCAATTCATTATCACCCACAATAGTGATCAGAAGCCATGGCAGTTCCAGATGTATGATGTCCAGGTTGCCATGGCAACACATTGTCACTTTACACTCCCTCTGTGAACCCTTTACATGCCACAATGTACATTGACAGTGGCATGTAGGGAGATAAGAGCGGGGATTGGTGTTCTCATCAAGCAGCAAGAGACCAGCTAGCAGTCACTTCTGAGCCTGCACCATCCACTGAACGTAAGTTTACGTCTTGTTGCATTAACTATCACCCTGCCAGGATGTAAACTTAGGTCCTATGGTGTTGAGAGGTTAAAGGAAATGAAGCAGATAACTAATACAGATCAAGCAAGTCCTTACATAAATCAGTCAGACAGAGCTGATGGAAGCTGTAAACCACTTTCTACATTGTGGTGGACTGCAGCTTCTTCAGGGTCCAGTACATAAGATGATACACCAGAAAAATAAAACTGAGCTGTCCTCACCTGGTGTCCAAAGGAGCAGCTCATCCTGGTACAGGTAAAGAGCAGAACAGAACATGCAGTACCACACTGTACTGTAGAGAGGCGCCACTAGACAGCCAATCAATGCAGGCACTTCAGTAATACAGGAATTTTAAAGGTCCAAACACAAAAACTGTCTGTAGAGGGGACACAGACCCTCCTGTCACAGTTACTGATAAGGTAATCACACAGTTATAATAGAGGAGGTCACAGCTCATCTTCCTGTATACTTGAATGCAGAAGGCAATATTTCAACTGCCCTTCAGCAGGCAAAAATGGTATAGCCTCAGCTAATGCTGTGCTGATGCATCATGGGATTGATTGAAAGTGAAAGTAAAAAATCTCACCATGAAGATGATATTTGATAACGCTGGCCAACAAAAAAAATATTTTGGAGTGTTTCCTTAACTTCATGAGTCAAATCTTACTAATTTTGGGGTGAGAAAAATGTATATGACAATTAGGTCTAGTTTCTGGGATCTACAATAGGTGGAAATATGTTATTTTAACAGATTAAGAGAAAATGATACATTTTAATTACATATGCTAAAATCATTAAAAGTGCATTTGAATTTTTTTTAATGACAGCTACATTCTAAGAGTTGTAAATTGATGGAAGAATTCCTGGCAGGTGGTTCGGTGTGAAGAGAATCATGTGGTGACTTCATGAGATTGTTTTCTTTTGGCTTGCCTCTTGTGAGTTCCGGAGCATCCCTACACACAGACCAGCAGTAATCATGCCATTAACGTCGTAGCAAACAACCAGATTGTTTTTCTTCTCAAAAAGAGGAAGCAGATCCCTCCGCCGTTCTCTGTACTGTGAGACCCTGACATCACCTTGGAGAAGATTCCATTGCTGCAGTCTTGACCCTAGAAGTTCCTCCTTCTCCTTTGACAAGTCAAGGCTCCGAATGAGATCACCCAATTCCACTTGACTCAGTCTGTGCCGTGTCTGTATCATCTTTTACCTCAAAGTCAGGGTCATGAGATGTGGAAGGCTTGTTGGGTTCCTCTTTTTCCACACTTTGTTCATTTTCTACTTCAAGCTCATAATGTTGGTGTGGAGTAGGAACTGGTAAACTATCTGAATATGGAGTAGGTCAAATTGCAGATGGAAGATTCGGGTATTGAACTGTTCCTGTTTTCTTCCTTGACAATCCTGCCTTTATAGGTGTAGTCAAGCAGAAATAGCAGTCATCTGTATGGTTTGTAGGCTCCCGCCAAACCATAGGCACAGCAAAAGCCATAGATCGTTTTTAATTTTTCAGCCATTCTCATAGACAACCTTTAGTTAGATGGTCTCAACCCCACACAACCACCATAGGAAGGAAAAAATAATTAAAAGACCCCTTTCTACATCGCTTATCTCCGTAGAATTATTTTCCCCCTCCGACCAATAACTAAAGTACCCTTCATAGTATTGCTTCCTCCTCAAGATCATCCTCCCCTTTAATTCCTGGCAGGTGGTTCGGTGTGAAGAGAATCATGTGGTGACTTTATGAGATCATTTTTTTTTGGCTTGCCTCTTGTAAGTGAGTTCCGGAGCATCCATACACACAGACCAAGCCATTAACGTTGCAGCAAACAACCAGATTGTTTTTCTTCTCAAAAAGAGGAAGCAGATCCGTCTGCCGTTCTCTGTACTGTGAGACCCTGACATCACGTTGGAGAAGATCCCATTGCTGTAGACTTGACCCTAGAAGTTCCGCCTTCTCCTTTGACAAGTCAAGGTCTCGAATGATATCACTCAATTCCGCTTGACTCAGTCTGTGAGTTGTATCATCTTTTACCTCAAACTCAGGGTCATGGGATGTGAAAGGCTTGTTGGGTTCTTCTTTTTCAACACTTTCTTCATTTTCTACTTCAAGCTCGTAATGTTGGGGTGGAGAAGGAACTGGTAAACTATCTAAATGTGGAATAGGTCAAATAGCAGATGGAAGATTCGGGTATTGAACTGTTCCTGTTTTCTTCATTGACAATCCTGCCTTTATAAACAGAGTTAAGCAGTAATAACAATCATCTGTATGGTTTGCAGGCTCCCGCCAAACCATAGGCGCAGCAAAAGCCATAGAGCATTTTTATTTTTCAGCCATTCTCATAGTTTAACTGAACAAGAGCTGCAACATATATGTGGAGCCCATGACTTATCCTGGTGCCCAACCTTCATACCAAAATAATTATGATAGGCAGTCTTCACAAGAGACGTCAGAATTAGAAATGAGCAAGTATACTCGCTAAAGGCAATTGCTCGAGCGAGCATTGCCCTTAGCGAATACCTGCCTGCTCGAGACGAAAGGTTCGGGTGCCGTCGCGGGGGAGCGGTGAGTAGTGGCAGTCAGCAGGAGGGAGCGGGGGGAGAGAGAGATCTCCCCTCCGTTCCGCCCCGCTCTCCCCTGCAGCTCCCTGCACACCGCCGGCACCCGAACCTTTTGCCTCGAGCGGGCAGGTACTCGCTAAGGGCAATGCTCGCTCGAGCAATTGCCTTTAGCGAGTATACTCGCTCATCTCTAGTCAGAATGCGTTTCTGTGAATTTACTAAATGTACACATTTTTGTGGCATTTTGATATAGCAAATTTTTACATTCAAAAGCGCTCCAAAACCGGAAATTCTGAAAAAAAGAAAAACAGAAACAATATGAAACGTAGTGATAGCAACATTTATTATTTTTATAACCTACATGGAGAACGTTGTGTTATGTCAGTTAAGAGATGTGAAAACTACCCCCCCCAAAAAATTTCCACAAAATAAAAATGTAAACTCTAAAAAATGACATATCACTGTATCTCCAAAGCAGGAGCTAATCGGTCATTTCTATGGTGATTTTTGAATTCAGCGGATGGAAATACAGAAGAATACGCTAATTTTGAGCCTGAAACAAGATCATTGTTGGGCAGTGTAAGCATTTAACAGGGGACTGCAGTGCAAAGAAGTGACTGCAATAGACAGAGGAGCCCTCCAGATTGTGACAAGCAATTAGATGAAGGGGCAGGGATGGAGAAATGTGTCTTTGCCCAGTGCCCTTTAAAAGTGGAATGTTCTTGCTGATTGGCTGAATTTCCAGCAAAGTGCATATGCCAGAGATCCGGACTGTGTGCAACATTGTAGGCTGAATCATGTTTCAAGCTTTAATGGTCCCTGAAAGACCATTGTACGCTGAAAATATTGTATCCTGAGGCCAATGTAACTTGATTGATCACCTCACTGTTATTCTGGTAAGTTACTTCTAACAGTACAACAGGGAACTTTTGTTCTTCTTGTGCAAACTTTAAAAGTATCCATCATGCCATCCAACGAATGAAGGATTTCTGTGTTCCGACACCTATTTCCAGTATAGACATCGATGTGCTCAACGGTAAATGAGTTGTCAAAGAAGAAGAGTGGTGCATATTCAAGTAAGGGGAAAGAAGTAGTGAGGACTACTAACTGCTCGGTCCTGAAACATTAGTTTGGTCTACTATTAAAATCAATAGCAGCCGATTGATTTCATGGTCCACTAAGCATCCATCAAGCAGCTCTCTTCCCAATTACAGCTGATCACCAGGAATCCCACCAGTGGGACATCACCAACCTGTCAACTTATCACTATGAGATCTCATAGTGATAAGTTGACATCATCAAGATCTCTTGACAAAACAAACTGGAATCTGCTGTATGCTATCATTTTTATTTCCCCTGCTACTTATCCTTCTTCCAACAGAAAGGACTGGTGGCCATCTTATCTCGATATACACCAACCTACCAAAAGTCATTGGACGCCTCAACAAGAATCAAAAGTAGTATTTATTTCCATATGTTAATCCTTAGTGGGGCTCCTTTGGCCCTAATGACATTGGATACACTCCGTGGCATACTTTCTACTAATGTCTGATACACTTCAGGTGGTATTTCCCTCCATTCATCCTGCAAATGTCTGGCAGGTTCTCTCAATATAGCTTGAATTATGGGGCAAGTTTAAAGGGGTTGTCAAGGACTTTTACTATTCATGACCTATCCCTAGATACCATGGAGGATACCCGCCAATCAGCTGATTTCCCAGTCCGCTGTCAGTGTAGATAGGTCTGAAAACAAATAACGCTATCCACATTCAAATTATTAAGAACTGTGCCTGCCGTATCATCACAGATAGCTACAATATGAACAGTGCTATCTGCTTGCATGCATGGGCCAGTCATTCAAAATTCCCTGATCTCCCTGTCATTGCAGTCAGCACTGGGAGCAGATAGCGCTGTTCAGATTGCAGCTGTCTGGGATGGTACTGCAGGCATAGCTCCCACTGAATTCAATGGAAGCTGTGCTTGCAGTATCAAATTGGGCCACTGCAATGTGAACAGCACTATCTGCTTTCTGCACCATCTACACTGACAATCAGCAGGGTTACTGAGCGGCAGAACCCACCGATCAACTAACGATGACCTATCCTGAGGATAGGTCCTTAATAGTAAAAGTCCCCAACAACCCCTTTAAGCTCTCATGGTCAATTGTTTATTGCCAATCTGACTCACATTTGCCCTCCAAGGTCTACTTTCGATTTGGAGGTGACTGGAGGACACAGTTCTTTAACTTTGCTTCAAGTTTTTGACACTGCTCTGACTTAACATCGAAGCGTGTCTTAGGATATGCATTAATACAAGTCGTCTCCATTATTTCCGATATTTTCCTTAGCAGATAGAACTTTGCAATATGCATGTCACTAAGGAGGCGTATGCAAAGCTTTTACTCTGTATCCATTTATTCCATTATATCAATCCAATAATTTAGATATCTCTGTAGCTGTCCATCCTCGGGTAAGAGCTAGAGTACACATCCTGAATGTAAAATTTTAATATGCCTCAAGCTAAAGGAAGGGAAGGCTACGCCTGTCTCCGCCGATTCCATCCCCTGTCATTATGATGCTCCAGATAAGTGATTTGTGAATACCAGTGGTGTCTTCCTGTAAAAACAAACTGTCTAGTTTAGTATTTTCTTGGAAACTATTTAACTTCAATCTTGTTGCAAGACTGCAGTGCGGACAATTCGTTCTAGGCATGGAGTCAAATAGGAGAAAAAAGATGTAGGGAAACCACTACAAAGATGCCATCACTTATCTATTAAAGGGGTTTTCCAGAACATTTGCTATTGATGACTTATTCTCAGGATAGGTCCTCAAAAGTTGATCATTGGGGGTCTGCTGATCCCCGCCGCTGTTTCCCTGCATTGTTATCAGTATGTAAGGCACTGGTGTCACATATGATTTACTAGTCGGCATTACAGAAGATGATTTATTCCAGAACTAAGCACATGTCAAACTGGAGGATGGATAATTGTTAGTCAAACTTAAGTGACTGGAGCAGATGAATACTTGGAATTGTGATTTTGGTGACAAGGTACTACCTGAACCACCCAAAATGGACGGTAACTCAAGTGGAGTACCCATCCTGAAAAAAGCAACCCCATTACAGGAGAGAAGCCAGGTACTAGTCTAAGATGCACAAGTGACACGACCACTGAGTACAGGAAACTAATATTCTAAGAACTGAACTGCTGGGAACAGAACCTCAGAGTCAGGGGCGTAGCTAAAGGCTCATGGGCCCAGGTGCAAAAGTTTATCTTGAAGCCCCCCAACTTTTCTTAACCCCTTAACGCAGAAGTGTAACTTGAAGCTTCTGGGCCCCAATGCAAAATCTGTAATGGGGCCCCTAATTATAATGCTTTATTCATAGTACTGGGCTCCCTATATGGAGAAGAGAGGCCTTATTGGCCCCCTAAGGTCCCTGGGCCCTGGTGCAACCGCATCCCCTGCCTCCCCTATAGTTACACCAGTGCTCAGAGTGTAGTTTCACATGCCGGTCTAAGTAAACCCTGCAACCAGCTATAAGTGATAAAAGTATTAAGAGCCCCAAACCTCTTAATACATTTGTTTTATCTGGCAGCACCTCCATGTGCCAAATGAAAAACCTACTCCATCTAGGAACTACAGTAGACTTTTTGGTATAATCTGTGCCAGTTTCTGGCGTAGATTAAAGCAAAAGTGACAGATGGCGTGCGGCTATTCACCCTAAATCCAGGCCCAACCCATTTGCAAAAAATGGTGGGCTGTGAAATAAATAGCTACAAATTCACATTTTTAGCACATGCTCCAAAACTGCTGGTATCCAGCCACTAATAAATAGGCCCCAGTTTATGCTATATTGTGTATTTCCTTCTGCAATTGGTGGCCAACATTCCAGATCCACAATAGTATTTGAAAAATGTGTAGCCAATTACTGTATACTTCATAGTTAACATTTTATTGTCTAGATGCATTACACAGTCTACCATATTACGCCAACACAGATTTAAGGGGTTATCCTGCCAAAAAATTGCAAAACTACTGCCATACTCACCTCACCCAATCCCCCACCAGACGGTGCCCAGAGTGCCCGCTGCTGTCACCTAACTGTTGCAGTGAAGCAGCAATGACATCACCAACATCAGGGACATGTGCCCGCCATAGCCAATCTCTGGCTCACTTCATCCAGTGAGTAGTACAGTTCTACTGTCATCATAGTACAATTTGGTCAATTACTGCTCTTGTCATCATGGTACTCCATTAACCTACGCACATATGAGGATTCGACACACCATGTATCGGTGATCTCAAGTTGCAATGCTACAGAATGCTATGTAAGCAATTCACCAAGCCATAGAATAAACTCACTTGTATATTACCGCCACTTGAGTGGGTAACGGTTGTAAAAAAAGTTTACTTTTTTCTGTAGCTGCAATCATAATCAGGGCTGTAGGCATTTATATGATAAAGTCTTATATGGGGCTCTATCTGTTTTATGGCATAATTTATTGTGGGGCACCTAGGGCAGCAGAATGAGGAATTGTGCTGGGAAAGCATGGAGCCAGGCAAGTTATATAGCTGCAGCAATAGTTTACCTGATTAGCGCATCGTGATAACTCAATTTATACCATTGTACCATTTTGCAGTTGATTTATCATTAGATGTTAAATGTCAAGTTAACATTATCTACATTTGTAGCTAGCAGAAGTCATCATGGTGGTCTGGACTAGAGGTAGAAAACTGTAAAAGTGAACAACTAAAAGCAGAGACATTGCTTGTGAGTTACTGGATTTGTTTATTGCGCCATTGACTGCATCTGATCAGTATTTTACTAATTTCCAACTCCCCCTCCCCAACGGTAGATGTCATGGGATCAGGCATGTAGATTTCAAGATGCTCTATCCTTTGTTCCTGAAGTAGGTAAGAGGGCTCTGGCATTAGCTTATGGCCCTCTTTACATTAAAATAAACATGCATGTTCTGCCAATCAGAGCACCGATGTTTTTTTTTTCTTACTGTAATTTTTCATTGAAATTTTCCAATTTTACAATAATGCAGTAAACATTTAACTGAAACACTTCGCAGTCTCAATAGTACACAAGAAAAGTAGTTCGCAATGATATGGATTGGGGGAGAGAAAAAAGACAACATGGCTGGAATTCAATTTTTAATAGTCTTCTCCCTATTGTCCCGGTCAAATCTTGAAACTAGACTGTAAATTGAGAACAATAGGATACTAACGGCCTGGCCAGGACCTAACCCGAATAAAAGGGGGGATTGGGAAGATTTGGGAAAAAGTAGGGACAGGGGAAGGCGTGACTCCTGAGACAGCTGGAGTTTTTCCCATGGGGTAGACGCTACAAAAGACAGCCTCAGGGTATTGGGTGGTAATTTGATAGGCATTTATTATTGCTTTTGTTTTCATAAGGAGGCTAGGGATCTACTATTTTGCAGGGGGAGGGAGTATTCTGGCCATGGAGTCCATATTTTCAAACATTTCTCAAGCCTATCAGCTAGAATGGAGGTCAGTTTTTCATTTATTAGATACCAGTCCATCAAGCGTTTGACCTCGGTAAAGTCCAAGGAAGCTTTGTGCCACGAACGGGTAATAACTTGTTTCGTGGCCAGAAAAAGGAGGGAGATTAGTTTCCTAGAGTCGGGGGGGACATTACTTATGAGTTTGTTTAACAACACCTCCCAAGGGTTTTTGCGTATGTTGTGGCCTGTAACTTAGCGAGTAAACTCGAATCCATAGCCTTTTAACCCAAGGACAGGACCAACAGATATGGAGCATGTCTCCCGAAACCGAACATCCACCGAAACAGTTGGGAGAGCGTCCAGGTATTGCATGTGCTACTCGATCTGGGGTTAAGGAACAGCGAAACAAGATTTTAAATGAAGTTTCTAGTATTAGTATATTTCTGACACTACTGTTAGCAGACTCCCATATCTGGGTCCAGTTTTCTTCGGAAAGCATTTCACCTAGGTCCCTCTCCCAACGCGATATGTACGGTAATTGCGTACGGTAGAGGGAGTGTACCAGTCCTGAGTAAATCTGCGAGATGAGGCCTCTTGCGTATTTATGACCACTGATGGGGTTTTTTTGTCGCGTCCATTGGAATAGCTGTTTGCCAAACTGGTTTTCGACCTTCAGTTCTCTCATAAGTAACGTCAGCTTAAAAGTGACAGCTTGTGTTACTGCCTTCTGGGGATCCCATTAACAGATTCCAAGGAACCCTGGTTGGTATTATACTCGACTACAGCCTGGATGCTTGAAAAAGAGAATGAGATTTTAAGAACACCTGGGAACAGATACTAATGTGGGTATGTTCAGGTTAAATAACATCTTCTGAGGATTTTGTTTTTGATGCCCCACAATCATAAGAAAAAAAACCAATATATATTACACTGATTGCAGTCTGCTTGTGTAGTAAGCAGCATACCCACACCAGAACAGCTCATAAAATAAATACCGTACCAGAGCCAAACTCTTAACATAAATACAGCAACAGAACCAAGCTCAAAACAAAAATACATCACCAGAACTAAGCTCAGTGCATAAATAGAGCACCAGAATCAAGCTCAAAACAAAAATACATCACCAGAACTAAGCTCAGTGCATAAATAGAGCACCATAACCAAGCTCAAAACGAAAATATACAGAACCAGAACCAAGCTCAGTACATAAATACAGCCCATTAACAACCTCACAATATAAATGCATCACCAGAACCAAGTTCATTACATAAATACAGCATGAACCAATCTATGTATTTAGATACAATACCAGAACCAAGCTCAGTACATAAATACAGCAGAACCAAGCTCAAAACACATAAACTGTAACAGAACCAAGTTCAGTACATAAATACAGCCCCAGAACCAATCTTACAACATTAATACATCACCAGAACTAAGCTCAGTGCAATAAATACAGGACAAACCAACTTCAGTACAATAAATACAGCACAAACCAAATACATACAATATCAGAAACAAGTACATAACATAAATACGGTCCAAAAACCAAGCTCATAACATAAATACAGTAGCAGAGCTAAGTGACTGTATTTTGACAGCAGCACCTCGGAACATCTTAGGGGAGCTCCACAAGATGCTGCTGCCCGGAGGAAGAAGATGATCTTGCCAGATGCACCTAAGGGAGGCAATCACCTCCAGTCTACATTCTTCTGGTGCCCCCCCACAAGCTGATCATATGTAGCTAAGGCCAGTCGGGCATACATTTACTGTAGTGCCCTGTGGAATATGTCAGTGCTGCATAAATAATACAGTATGTTACAAAATTCTTTTATATCTAAATTCTCGTATTTTATGCATCTGTAAACACCTGCGCCGCAGCTGGCTGCACGTACTGCGATAAGTGGCTCTTGTGCGAACCTGAATCCCTGCCTCCGTCATTAATACACTCCCTTCTCCCCCGAGACTCATCTCCTGGGTACCTCACAGGAAAAGCCTTCAGCTTCTGCAACCTACCTGTATAGCTGGGACTGTTCCCTACGTTACCTGTACAGCTGCAGGTGCTCACCCGAGAGCCTGGATCCTACTATAGTAGTTGACTTAACCATTTCAGGTACCTCACAGTTTACTACAGTATACAGGGTGTAGTAAAAAAAAACCTGATCCAGGGCGAAATCTCAGTACTGGTATCCTATATTGAAGTAACAATGGCGTACTTGAATAGGAAGGCATAGATGTTCTATATGATGGTATGGTGCACAGACCCATGGAGGCCCCGGAACATGGATTTCAATTTTGTGTTGTGGCCCCTGTAAGAGAGTAAAACCCAGGAGTAGCATGTAGGAGGCATCTAAGTCCCGTGGGACGGCTGCTATGACTGAAGTAAGGAAAGCCTACTGGAAGTGGCCGCTTCCTGCTACAATACATGCATGGAGCTGTTGGAAAGTGCAGTCCATGGCTGCCGCTATCATTGCAGAAAAGAGGAAGAAAAGGCATGGAGCAAACCCAGTGAAGTCAAGGGCCTGAGGTCCAGACAAATGTCCACGGCTCAGAACCCAGGAAAATTGTGTATATGTGGTCCAAAATACACTAATGAAGCGCTGCCAACCAGATGGATCCACCAATGGTGGTCAAATGGGAGGTGAGAAGAAAAAAACCTGGGCGCTGCTCTCCAATGAATATATTATAGCCAACTTCTATTTTATTAATCCAATTAAAACCAGCAGATATGTATTCCAGGGGTAAGCTCCTTCATCAGTCAAGCTGGGTAAGACATCACTCTTTGGTCTGTGGAATATAACCCAAAAGTGCTGGTAGCTGCCACTTCTTCTGGTGTTCCCAGTCCTGTATCCCACATGCCCAATCAAAGGACAACGCAAATTTCAGCGTGAACATGTGGGTTGAAATTTGGTACGATTGCCTTGTGGACCGATGTTAATTCCAGGGACTCAACATGATTCAATACCTGAATCTCCTGCAGACGATGGATGACTTCCTGGATGATTTGCCCATATCGTAGCAGGAGGCGGCCACTTCTAGTAGGCTTTCCTTACTCCAGTCATAACCGTGGTCAAATGGGACTAAGAGAGATGCAGAAAATGGATTTCTGCCACTTACATGCTACTCTTCAACTTTACAGTTGGGGTTTACTCTCTTACAGGGGCCACAATACAAAACTGCAACCCATATTCCGGGGCCCCAACGGGTCCATGTGCCATACCACCATAGATCCATGCCTTCCTACTCAAGTACACCATTGTTACTCCAGTCTAGGACACCCGTACTGAGGTATGGCGCTGGATCGGTCTTTTTGACCACACCCTATATATTCAGTACAAATACTATATGTAACATCAAAAACAAAATGCATTTAATTTGTCTTCCTGAACAAAACAATGATGTCTTGCTGGAAAACACTGGTTAATAATTTACTACAGAGTATCTGATGGGTTGTGATTTGTAGCAATTCACAGTCAGCAAAATGTGACAGCAATAGTGATATAAATCAGACTAAAATACCAATTAGCTGCTCTTATCACTATGCATGACATATATTTTTATTTTGAGCATGTAAGGCTGTTTTCACATTTGCGCTGGAGCCTCCATTCACAGGTTCCGTCGCAAATACGGTACAAAATATCGGAAGAAGAAGCGCTGCATGCAGCACTTTTTTTCCATTAAAATGCCGGCCAGCTGAGCGGTAACTGGTCGGACGCCATTACAGTCAATAGGGTCCGTTCGGCACTGCTTAGTCCTGTCCTAAGACAGAGCTGTTCAGCCAGGCGGATTCCCCTTTCCTACCCCCTGAACAAAGTAGGAAACCTGAACCCCTGCTGCTGGCCCATTCACATCGGTGCAGGACACACCTGCACCACGTTTCATCCTAGCTGGTGCTGTCTGGAAACCCCTTTTTAGGCTGGGTCTACACGGCATGCTCTATACAGCCACAATTGGCGATGTTTTGTGGCCCATGGTTCCCTATAGAGCCTTCCTTTGTGTTGCATCGCATAAAATCACGTTTTTTTGTGCAGCGTGATTCAACTTTTACAGGAGGAAATCCTAGTGTTTCTCCTAAAATAAGCCCTAGCTGTATTAAAAAAAAAAAACCTAACAGGCACTGTCCGCTCCACCGCACTTCTTCGGCAGTTCTGCCGCACTGGTTCGAAGTCTGCAGCCAGCGCTTCCTGATCAGGGGGTTTAAAAAAAACCTGCCTCCAGGAAGCGCTGACTCTGAATGGCTGAGCCATGGCACTCAAGAACCAATCACTGCAGCAGTCAATGAACCATTTAGAGCCATCGCATTGAATGGCTGTGATTGGTTCATCGAGCATTGTAGTGAGTGGCTGAACCTCAGCGCTCGAGAACCAATCAGAGCCAGCACTTCCTGGAGGTGGAATTTTTGAACCCCCCCCCCCCCCCCCTCACCAGGAAGTGGTGGCTGAAGATTGCAAATAAGTGCTGCAGAACTGCTGGAGGAGAAGTATGGTGTTAGCAGACAGCGCCTGTTAGGTAAGGTTATGGTCTTTGGGGTTTTTTAAATGCAACCAGGGCTTATTTTCTGGGTAGGGCTTTTATTTTAAGTCTCGCCAAAAATCCAGGTAAAAGAGCGCAACAAAGTAGTGCGACTTTGTAGCACCATTTTCTCACCTCTATGTTGCTGTTGCCCGTGTGAAAGAGGCCTCAGTGTGGACTTTGACTCAATATCAGCTGCATTTCCGCAGCTGATTTCCCTCTCACCTCTCGACAACCCGTTCACCGGGCACCTGGTGACCTCTAGTGAGTGCAATACCACTGGTCGGGTTATGCGATCACTAGTGGTCACTGGGGTCGCGGAATATCGGAGGTAAAATCATATGTCATGATAAGCCACGCCCCATGACCACACATCTCTTTTTGTCAGTTTCCCCCAAACTGAAAAATGTGGGAAACACTGACATAGAATGTAGCAGAAATGAACAGAATTCCTGTGAAACAGACACCAAAGTGGTGTGTGTGACTAAGGGCGACTTTAGGCGGGCGTATTCCCGCGCAACTTTTTTGTGCAGCGAACGAGCCTACTCAAATACTGTGCACCGCTACTTCTCATGGGTAGGGGAATCTCTACGCCCTGATTTAAATGGCTATTAAGCCGAACGAGGTGCCGGTGGGCACGTGTTTGAGCAGAGTTTTGCACATACACACGGGTACATATGATCTCTATGGGGCTCGTTGGTGCACAATTGCGCACAGATAGAGCAGGTCCAATTTTTTTTTTCCATGGCATGGATAAAAACCGTTGTTTGAATGAAGCCCAACACTGGATGGCGCTGTTTCTGGAAGAAAGTAGTCATGTATTTCTAATCTCATACAAGCCCATATAATATAATAGGATATAATATGGTATGATATAATATATATTAGTAGATGAGTATGATATAATACAATATATTTTATTTCGAGTGACACGTTATCGCTGGCTCCCGCAGTGGAAAGCAATCTGCAGAGCGTAAGAAACTTATTACCTCCATTTAGAGGAGCAAGGTGACAGCGTGTCGACTTATCGGTTCATTCTCCCTTTGACAAGTGAAGGTTAGGGCTCTTCCGGCTCCAAGCATGGATTTACATGAGCGCACAGTAAGAAGGGTCTTCAGGGACGATGGAGAATTGCTGCTTATTGTATCAAGGTCAGCGGATCTCAAGGAGCAACTGCCATCCTGTCCATATGTAATTTCCTTTACAAGATTGTGGATCTGATATATTACAAGGCTGTTTGGTTGTCCTATGCTTTATGTCAGACTGGGAGATAACAGAGAATTGTCAAGCAGAGATGAATATGAAATGCTGCGCTGCTGGATATGAAGCTTAAAGGGAATGTCTACCTCTACATACTGAAAAGACAATCCCCCCCATAGAAGTTGTCGGAAGTGCTATAAGTGCTTACAATACCAGAGCAAAAGGAGCATTTATTGTGGAGAACTGACCCCTTGTAGGGAGGCTCTAGTACCCTGTTGTACTGCCTCCAGCTTGGATACAAGATGTGATACAGGCAGGCATGGAGGCTCTAGTACCCTGTTGTACTGCCTCTAGCTTGGATACAAGATGTGATACAGGTGGGCATGGAGACTCTAGAACCCTGTTGTACCGCCTCTAGCTTGGATACAAGATGTGATACGAGCTGGCATGGAGGCTCTAGTACTCTGTTGTGGCCCCTCTAGCATGGATACAAGATGTGATACAAGTGGGCATGCAGGCTCTAGTACCCTGTTGTACCACCTCTAGCTTGGATAGAAGATCTGATACGGCCGGCATGCAGGCTCTATTACCCTGTTGTACCGCCTCTAGCTTGGATACATGATGTGATACAGGCGGGCATGGAGGCTCTAGTACCCTGTTGTACTGCCTCTAGCTTAGATACAAGATGTGATACAGGCAGACATGGAGGCTCTAGTAACCTGTTGTACTGCCTCTAGCTTAGATACAAGATGTGGTACGGGAAGGCATGGAGGCTCTAGTACCCTGTTGTACCCCCTCTAGGTTGGATACAAGATGTAATAGAGGCGGGCATGGAGGTTCTAATACCCTGTTATACTGTCTCTAGCTTCGACACAAGATGTGATACGGGGGGCATGGAGGCTCTAGTACCCTGTTGTACTGCCTCTCGCTTAGATATAAGATGTGATACAGGTGGGCATGGAGGCTCTAGTACCCTGTTGTACCGCCTCTAGCTTGGATACAAGATGTAAAAAGGCGGGTATGGAGGCTCCAGTATCCTATTATACCACCTCTAGCTTAGATATAAGATGTGATACGGGGGGCATGGAGGCTCTAGCACTCTATTGGGCCGCCTATAGCTTGGATAGAAGATGTGATATGGCAGGGATGAAGGCTCTAGTACCCTGTTGTGCCACCTTTAGCTTGGATACAAAATGCTATACAGGCAGGCATGGAGGCTCTAGTGCCCTGTTGGGACACCCGTAGCTTGGATGTAAGATGTGATATAGGTGGGCATGGAGGCATACAGGTTTCACTATGTAATATCTCCTTTGTGCCCCATACACTACCAGTGCCCATTTTTGTGGTCCATAAAGTAATAGCGCCTCATGCAGTAATGTAAGAATTTCCCCATAATGCCCACCACAAAAAATAATGTCTTATTTGTGACCCACAGTAATAGTACAATTTGTGCACCACACAATAATAACACCTCTTTATGCTACATATAATGCCCACTTCATTCCCCTGAAAAGTAATAATACTCCCTGTGCCCCCAAAAGTAAATACGTCCCCTCTTTGCCCCACCCATAATGTGCCCCTGTATGCCTCCATAAAGTAAATATGCTCTGTCTATGCCCCCCAAAAGTATGTAAGCCTCCTCTGTGCCCCCACAAAGTACATATGCCTCCTGTGTGCCCCCACAAAGTACATGTGCCTCCTGTGTGCCCCCACAAAGTACATGTCCCCCCTCTATGCTTTCACATAATAAATGTGCTCCTTCTGTCTCCTACAAACAGTGAATTCGCCCTCTTGGAGCCCCCACAAAATAACTGTCCCCTGAAATTCTCCCCCTCCCCATCTCTAAAGTTTAGTAAAGTGTCAGACAGAAGGAATGGGGAGGAATCAGGGTATTCAAGCTGTGGTGCTGTGGCAGACTGCAGCAGGATTGCATGAGACTAAGTAATGTAGTTACTGAATCAAACAGAATTTCAGAAACTGGAGAAGGGCCAGCATAGGCAGCTGCATGCCACTTGGGACGCACCGAGGGCATACAACTGCAGCATACCATCTGTCAGTGTCAGGCTGGGCCCACTGGAATATGCTCTGGTGGGTCAGTCCAATGACGATGGTAGGGGGGCCCAAAGGTTAAATTCCCACCCATGATAAAGTATCCTGTGGGGTATGAAATATTGGTATGCCCAGAACCAATTACTAAGCCAGTAGATATAATATGGCTGGATAGTATCTGTAACTGGGGACCTAGGTCTCTTAAGTGTATTATATGACTTTATAATGTATTACAAAATTTGAAAAAAAGGTAATTGAATCCTTCATTTCTTTTACAGCACATTAAACATCCACAGTGCAGGGAGAAAAAGTAAACCTCTGTGTTAATAAATTCTACAAATTGACAAAGAGTGTTTCAATGAAGAAGATGAGATGGGAGTTGTTAGTTTCATTTGTGCTTTGCCCATTAAATAAAGGCGCACAAAGCTTGGTTTATGAAAAATCTATTCTTCTCAAGAATGATGCTTGAAAAGACCCCAGAGAGCGTTGAAACGTGTTGCATGTTTTATTTGTCTTGCATTAAATGGATTCATTTCCACGGTTAATGGTGACTCCTAAGATGTTTGTTCCAAAGAGCGCAGAGAGCTTTTTTTTGTTTTGATGGGACATTCGTCTCAAGAAAGCATCATTAGCGTGAACTGTGTAAGCAACTCTCATAATACCTCAGAAGTATCATAGAAATGTATAAAGCTGATAAAGGCTACAAAAGCATTGCTACTTACCTGGGTGTACATCAAGCAATGGTTAGGCAAATTATCTACAAGTGAAAAAAATTCAGGACTGTTGCTACTCTCCATGAGATGTGATGTTAGATTCTTCCAAGAGCACAGCAGACAATGTTGAAAGAGGTGAGAAAGAACCCAAGGGTAACAGAAAACTCTACAAACTGTAAAAACCTCTATTCATGTGTCCCATCTTAGAAAAACACTGAAGAAGAATGCTGTTTATAGAGAGACACCACAAAGGAAGCCACTGCTGTCAAAACAAAAAGACATTTCAGCCTGTCTCAAGTTTGCCCAAGACAACCTTGATGTTCCACAGGGCTTCTGGGAAATGTTCTATAGACAGATAAGACAAAAAGTGAACCCTTTAGTAAAAAAAATGCACAATGTTATGTTTGGAGGAAAAAGAATACTTCTCACTAACACCAAAACCTCATTCCAACTATAAAACATGGGCAGTCATGGTTTGGGGCTGCTTTGGTCTCTCAAGGTCTGGGTGCCTTCCTGATCATCAAGGGAATACTGAATTCTAAAGTGGATCAAAATATTTTTACAGACTGTAAGGATGGTAGTCTGTGACTTCAAGCTAGAATCATAGAGTGGTAGAGTTGGAAGGGACCTCCAGGGTCATCGGGTCCAACCCCCTGCTCAGTGCAGGATTCGCTAAATCATCCCAGAGAGATGTCTGTCCAGCCTCTGTTTGAACACTTCCATTGAAGGAGAACTCCCCACCTCCTGTGGTAACCTGTTCCACTCATAGATCACCCTCACCGTCTAATATGTAATCTGTGTCTCCTCCCTTTCAGTTTCATCCCATTGCTTCTAGTCTTTCCTTGTACAAATGAGAATAGGGCTGATCCCTCTGCAGTGTGACAGCCCCTCAGATATTTGTAGACAGCTATTATGTCTCCTCTCAGCCTTCTTTTTTGCAAGTTAAACATTCCAGGTCCTTTAACCACTGGTTGATGCAACCAGACAATGACCCAAAGCACATAAGTAAATTAACTAAAGAATGGTTGAAAAAGAAGTTTTGCGTTTTGGAATAGCCAAGTCAGAGTCCTGACCTTAGAGTGGTTTTGCCACTTTTTATTATTGATGACCTATCCTCAGGGTAGTTCATCAATAGCAGGCTGTCAGGGATCCACCACTCGGGAACCCCACTGATCAGCAGATCCTCCAGCCTGCTATCAGTGCAGCAGAGTCGGATGCCTGTTTCAGTGGTCAAGGACAGAACTGGAATAGGCAGCTTCACTCCCATTTGAATCAACGGGAACAAAACCATCTATAACACTTCCAGACGGAGATCTACATTGGTGGTCAGGACTGAAAGTGTAGCGAAAAGAATGTGGAAAACAACTGGTGTGGGGCGCAACCCTCTAAGCTACTAGAAGATAAAAGATCCAATATCTGATAGTGAAGGCACTTCTTTTTTATTATTTCACAAGATAAAAACCAGTTGAAAACGCGTTTCGGGGTTGCACCCCTTCGTCAGTTCAGCTGGATTGGACACAACAGGATGCCTTGGGGTGGCACAATCCCAAAGGTGTTTTGGGTGTGCCAGAGGTTCTGTATGTGCAGGGGGACAGGGGAGAAAGAAGTGTAACAGATGACTTCACTCCCATTGATTTCGATGACAGTGACTACCAATGCGGAGATCCTGCCCCACTGTTCTGGAGGATCAGCTGATTGGTGAGGATCCGCCACTCATGATCTGCTATTGACCTAGTAAAACCCCTTTAACCCTTCCGAGATGCTGCGGCATGAGCTGAAGAGGTCTGTACACACAAAGCCTCCCAAAAATATTGATGAACTGAAACACATTTTCAGGGAAAATTAATCGAAAATTAATTCCCACTATTAGTAATCAAGCATAAATCCAGGTAATTCTGAAAGGTTCACTTACTTTTTCTTGCAACTGTATAGAAGTTTGGCACTAGACACATAGTTATAATAAGTTATAATGTACATAGAAACTTGGTACATTTTATTACTTTAATTTGTTCTTTAAAACACTTTCCATTTCCTACTGCACAAACAAAATGCATTACCTGGACTGAGCTAATGAAGTACGGCTGGACAGTAAATGTAAGTTGGGCAGACAGAGACAGTTTGTAATTGCCGTATCATATTTCTGGCAATGTCTTATACCAAACTTCTTATTTTTATAAATATATATTCATTTATTAATTCAACATTTATAAGACTACCATCAGTTAATATCAGCATTTTCTAGTGTCTCTTTATCTGCCATGGACTGAACTTGTTAAAAGCAGTGTGAGTTTCAGACGACTTCCACAGGGGCCATTTTCTCGCTCGATTTTGTCGTAATGTGACAGTGCTACAAATCCTGCTTGATGAACCAATCAGAGCCATTCAATGAATGAATGAATGGCTGTGATTGGTTCATCGAACGCTGGTTCTGATTGGCTGAGCAGTGGCCCTTGAGAGCCAATCACAGCCAGCCCTTCCTGAAAGCAGGGATTTTGAACCTCCAATCCAGGAAGGGCTGGCAGAAGACTAAAGACAAGTGCTGCAGCTGAGGAGGAGATGTGCGCCGGAAATGGCAGCGCCTGATAGGTAATGTATTATTTATTTATTTTTTATATACAGCTAGGGCTTATTTTCGGGGTAGGGCCTACATTTCAAGCCCCCTCCTCCTGAATATCCTCGCTATAAATTTGCGCAATTTTATAGCACAACGTGCAACTTTGTAGCGATACAAAATCGCGATATCGACGTAAGAAAACATAGTGATATCACACGGATCACCGATGCAATATCGCTGCGATTTTCTCTCGGTGATATCGCGGTGCCTGCGTGGAAGCAGCCTGAGGAAAACACTTTATAGTTAATGATTTGTTATCACTGATTTCCAGCCAACTGCTGAAAATGGACACAAAAAGTGTACAGTAGCTCATCATCAACCACTAGTGGTCAAAAATGTCTTTACCTAAAGGAGACTTTGTCACCTACGTTTAGCCCTATAATCTCAGCTAATGGGCTGAAAGTAGGTGACCTGCTGAGTCCGGGGATGTAAATCTTATACTTAACTTCCCCCTTATTTCCGCGGTGTCAGCGCTGGAATACATTGAGTGGCAGCTTCCAGCACTGACATCGAGGAAACGACGGGGAAGGTAAGTATAGCACTTATATCCTGGGACTACTTTTAGCCCATAAGCTTAGATCACAGGGCTGAAGGTAGGCAGCAGAGTCTCTTCAACGTGTAGTTATCACTACAATTCAATGTCTGTTTCATTAAAAAAAAATCTGACCCCAAATACAAATGTGACTAAATGGGATCCATTGAAAGGTTTTTTTAAAAAAAAAAAAACACTCCTTTACTAGTCTGTTAAATTCCCTAACTCCCATATCTAGCATGAGCTGGGTATGAACGTCCCATAATCAAGCCACTCTCCCATAGCTGCCTCCGCTCTCGGAAGGTGAGTTCTCTCTAGTTATCATAAGATTTTATGTTCTGGCTGTAAAACCCACTATTTTTGGCATTATTGAAAGTTATCAATCAATAACCTTCGATACATCAATTATCAATTGATAATTGCTTTTTTTTAATGCTAAAAAATGTTTTTTAGTTAGAGTGCGAGATCTGACGATCACTAGAGATGAGGCAGATAGGAATAGTAAGAGCGGTATTAAAGGAAGTTCATGCCTGCTGTCATTTAGACCAGGGGTCCCCAACCACCGGGCCACGGACCGGGGCCGGGCCGTTAGGTGTTTAGCGCCGGTCCGCAGCACCGCGGGCAACTTTTGTACTAAACACAAGGCCCGCGGGCCGAATCCGGCCCGCTGCCTCGTGTTATGTGGCCCGCGGCGTGCCGACGCCGCTGACCACTGAGGCGATTACCAGCGGGGGTGCCGCAGTGCCCCGCTGGTAATCGCGCTGATCTCGGCGCACACTGACGTTAGTGTGCAGCCTGGATCCTCCTCCCCGAGTCCCCTGCTCATTAGTTCCACAGGGGAGGACTCATGGAGGAAGCATGCCGGGCTGCACACTGATGTCAGGCAAGCAGAGAGAGAGAGCGACGCTGACAGCAGGGAGGAGGTAAGTATATGCGGTGGGGGGGTGCTTATTACTAGGGGGGGGCTGCCTATTACTGGGGGAGGCCTGGTTATTACTGGGGGGCTGCCTATTACTGGGGGGGCTGCCTGTTACTGGGGAGGCTACTTGTTACTGGGGGGCTGCTTATTACTGGGGGGGTTGCCTGTTACTGGGGGGGCTGCTTATTATGGGAGAGGCTGCTTATTACTGGGTGGGGGCTGCTTATTACTGGGGGGCCGCTAATTACTTGGGGGGGCTGCTAATTACTTGGGGGGGCTGCCTATTACTGGGGGGGTGCCTATTACTGGGGGGGCTGCTTATTACTGGGGGGGCTGCTTATTACTGGGGGGGGGCTGCAAATTACTGGGGGGTGCTAATTACTGAGGGGGGCTGATAATTACTGGGGGGGGGCCTGATTATTACTGGGGGGAGTTGCCTATTACTGGGGGGGCTGCTTATTACTGGGGGTGGGGGCTACTTATTACAGGGGGAGGGGCTGCTTATTACAGGGGAGGGGCTGGTTATTACTGGGGGGAGGCTGTTTATTTCGGGGGGGCTGCTTATTTCGGGGGGGGCTGCTTATTACTGAGGGGGGGAGATAAATTATATGCTGCCCTATGTGTGTCCTGGGGGGGAGAGATAAATTATATGCTGCCCCATGTGTGTGCTGGTGGGGGGGAGATAAATTATATGCTGCCCTACGTGTGTGCTGGGGGGGAGATAAATTATATGCTGCCCTATGTGTGTGCTGAGGGGGAATAGATTATATACTGCCCTATGTGTGTGCTGCCAGGCGGGGGGGGGGGGGGGGGATATATTATACTGCCCTATGTATGTACTGCCAGGACATTCTAAATGTCCTAATTAAATAAGCATGCACTAAACTCCAACCCCCTTCATAACTGCACCCCATATAACCAAAACCCCGCCCATGTCCTGCCCAACCCTGCCGGGCCTTGTAAAAATGGTCTTGCTTGAAGCCGGTCCCTGGTGCCAGAAAGGTTGGGGACCACTGATTTAGACAAATGAATTTCTCGACTCCTCCACCAACCAATCCAGAGCCAGCCAGTCCCAATTGACAAGACATCAAACAGGTTAGGGTGTACTGGGCACCCAAACGTGTTGAGACCATCTACAAGTTCAAGGAATTGTATGGAGATTTGTTCATTTTGCCCTGTTGAAGTGTTGGACTACTTGCCTGAAGTAAACTGTGTGCCTTCAGTTTACCACCATTTCTCTGGACTCAACTCTTTATTTCATAAACTACATCTCCTTATCATTGAAAAAGGACTGGCGTCACATGACATTTTAGACTTTGCAGTGGTGTACCGCCATTTTTCTTCGCTCTTATAATTTTCACTGGAGCAGTCCGACGCGCTGCGTGCGCCACCATCCCTCCGGTCAGAGGAGCCACCACCATGACAGAGAATCGGAGTGCCAGCTTGGGCTCCTCAAACTGATGGCGGGCCTCAGGCAGAAGGCATTCCCCAGACATCCTCCACACCCAGGTATGTCTGTCTGATGTGAAGATAGAGTAGTATGCTTCATGACTCCATAGTACGATCGTCTACTGCTCAACTGTCCAATGATGACACTCCTTGCACCATTGTAGACTGGCTGATGCATCTTCTTTGAGAGAACTCACCAGGGAGAGTATCTGGTGCCTTTAGTGCCAAAGGAGCCCCACTAAGTATTAACATATGTCAATAAATACTACTTTTGATTTTTGATTCTAGCTCATGTGTCCAACTACTTTTGATAGGATAGTGTAGACAGACAGATAAATATGATGAATATAGATAGATAGACAGACGAACCACAAGACACAAAGTATAATGCAGAGTTAAAATGTCCTAAATCTTAAATTGAACAGCTAATCTCAGCACAAGGCCGTGGCGACATTTTCCCCATATGCATGGTTTGCGTGGGCTTCAAATGTCAGTCTTGTTCTCAAGGTCTAAGTGTCTAGCCAGTTTTTAATCCTCCGAGCAGCCAAAACCAGATAGGTTTTAATTCCTGGTAAATCCTCAAGGTGAGAGTTGCCTATAAAACAGACTGATTTAAGCATTGCCAACATCCAGGAGCGATACCAGAGCACACAGGACCAAAGGTAATGGAGCAATTAGATTTTACTTACTGTAGAATGTAATGTCAGCATAGAATCAATCACTGTAGAGGGGACTCATTTATCTTCTATATGTGTCATGTAATAAGTCTATTTATCCTGTATTGATCTGTCTATACTCACGCTGGACAATAATTCAATGCTAAAGAGTTTGCCCTACTTAAGAAAGTTTCAAAGTATATCACTTTTTGAAATACCAAAGGTACAGCTAGAAATTATAAAGTAAGACAAGAGCAGAAAAGCAACACTTAAGCTTCAAACCAGCAGCCCACAGGGTGATGGAAGCCCTAAAGTTCAGCTGTATTCTATGGGGGACATTGTAGAAAGAGTTAAAATTCTCTTGTAGCTTCTCCAGAGAAGAGATGAAGCATTACATGGTGCCTACTGAAATTAATAGTTTGCTCTGTAATGTTGGGTCCACCAGAATCACTCTTTGTAGACATTGCACCGACTGGCTGATTGATGGAGCCTTTTCCCTTCTAATTCAGAATAATGGGGTATTTGATGACAGGTTTTCCAAACCAGACAAAACTATCTTCAAACCACCGAACTTAGAGACAATCTTCATTTGCTATACTGGTAAATACAATCAACCCCCCCCCCCCCCCCTCCCCACCACCACTATTAGCCATTTCTTGTCTGGGGAGAGGTTGACTATAGCATTCTTCGATGTGGTTAGTTAAATTGGCTAAATGTTTATCCGGCACACCTGCCGATTTCAGTAGGATCAGACAACCATCTAATGTGTAAGCAGGCTTCTCAACTGTCCCTCCACTATAGCAGGAGAGGTGAGGATCAAGCTGTTGGAAGTCAACATACCCAATCCTTTTGTTCTTGGGGAGATAAGTCATCACCATAGTTGTCTTGCAAGAACTTTCTCTCCTCTGCCCTATAGCAAATATATGTACAATAAAGCCTGAGGGTGCATGTACATATGGGGAATGCAACACATAGCTGTTGGCCAGACAAGCATTCAACCAACTAGTGTCCCATGTGTATGGACAGATTTAGTCTACCCTAGTAAAGCTACTTTATCTCACTTACCTCTGGTTTCTACTCTAGGGATAAATATAATAAAAGGATCAAAAAAGGTAACTGCATTTACCTTGGTCTTTATTGAAGACAAAACATTCAAAGGAGACTATATGGGTGCAATGTAGAAATATTGAAGTACTGTTAGCTCCACCTCATCACGTTACAACCAGGCTACTGCATAGAGTCATGTCAGAAGATGACATTGGTGCAGGATTCCCCAGCTTTCCTTAGTTTGGAGTCCCCGTCAAAATGTTTACCCAGATCTGTTTCAGCTAACAAACCGCAACCAATGTGATTTACTGTCAACAGGTGATGTCATCAGGATGTTCACATTATTGCACAAGTCAAGTGACTTACATAGGAAATGAAAGCCCCATCGCAAAATGGGACACCCAA